>NW_027664633.1:0-37500 GCF_963921795.1 Nannobrachium achirus
TAATTGAAGGTGTGATTTACATGGCTTTGTATGGAACCGCAGTGTGTAATGATGGTGGGTCATTTGCAATTACTTGGTCTGTTATTTTTTCGATACCAATCATCAGAATAATGTCCCTAATTAGCATACTGCTCCACAACGTGTTGCATAACTTGGGCACAGAGAGGACGTCCCAAGTCTGTGGACCTCAGACAGGCCAAGTTAGACGGCCTGGTTTCGGGGAAACCTTTTAAAAGACTGATGCCCCCCCCCCCCCCCCCCCCCCCCCCCACACACACACACACATACACACACACACACACACACACACACACACACACACACACACACACACACACACACACACACACACACACTGATTGGCCATTACATGCAACCTCTTTGAATAAGGCAAGGCTTTCTTTAGCTTGGTGCCATCACTTGGATCTGGGTTTGAGCTGGTGACAAGATAATATCTATCCTCTTGACTATAGTCAAAGTTATCCACACTCAGCCATAGATTTTGTGTCGGTTCGCCTTCTGTATTGAGCTAACTTTGAGACATGCCTTCACTACAAGCACAGAAGTCGCTGTCCAACAAGCGTACCAACAAGTGTCTCTCTGCAGCTGATGCTGAAGAGATATTTGAGATCGTTGGAAGAATCATAACCGAGTACGAGGACCAAGCTTTCTGTTCCAAGCAGGAAATAGACAGGCAACGCAGACTACTGGATATGGTTTTAAAACCACACATCAAATTGCACAGATCAGGTTGGTAAACCACAACAAACTGTTAAAACTGAGTTTAAATATTTGCATTGATTTAGTAAAGCATTGAAGCTAAACGTCCTTGTTGTAAAAGTAATGTAATCTGTCTGCCTGTGGCTACTTTTCAGATTAGGAGGGCTTTTAATGGATTTGAAGATGATTTGGGTGAATTATATATAAAAAAAAACAAATTGGAATGGAATGGAATTGTAACTGAATGTCTTTGATAAACAGTTATTGGTGCAAAAACGTATTGATGCAAAAACTTCATGTGCAAATGAGCAAACAGATGTCTCTCTTGTCCTCTCTTGTCTAGATTCCTTCCATCTCTCTGTGCTAAAACAAGAGGTTTCCACTGAACAGCAGGAGTGGAGCTCCAGTCTGGTGCAGGAGGAACCAGAGCCTCCACAGATTAAAGAGGAACAGGAGGATGTACATCAAAGACCAGAGGGTACTGGTGGGTCAACACATACATTACTAGCAATAAAAAGTGAAGATTATGATGAAAACATCTCCAGAGAGGCAGAGCCTCTAGCCAGCACATCATTTGATTACATGAAAAGACAAGCTGATTTAGGGAACAGTGGAGAATTCCAGCCATCCACTGATGTAAATGTCCTTTCTTCACATTGTTCTGAATCTGACACTGAAGACAGTGATGAGTGGGAGGAGAATAGGGAAGACCAGTCTGATTTAGACACACTGAATCCACACAAAACACACGTGGAAGAAGAACGATTACATTTGAGCCACGGTCCGTCATGAATGGACAAAACAAACAACATCCACAAGGACTCAAAATGGGGAGGATCCCTTTCGTTGTAAAGTGTGTGGTAAGGACTTTAATTGTAATAGTAGGTTGAACAGTCACATGATGTTTCATGCAGCGGAAAAGCCATATAGCTGCACGGTTTGCAGCAATGGCTTTGTTCAAAAGAATGATCTGAAGAAACACATGATGATTCATACAGGGGACAGGCCTTACTTTTGCAAAGTTTGTGGCAAAGCCTTTGTTCGTAATGGACATCTGAAGGTACACATGATGAGTCACAAAGGGGAAACACCATATAGTTGCAGAGTTTGCAGCAAAGGCTTTGTTCAACAGAATGATCTGAAGAGACACATTCTGATTCATACAGGAGAGAAGCCCTATAGTTGCAACATTTGTGGCAAAGCCTTTAATCTTAATGGAAATCTGAAACGACACAAGGTGATTCACACATAGTTACGGCCCTTTAGTTGTAGAGTCTGTGAAAAAGACTTTCATTTCAATAGGCAGCTTAAAACACACATGGTGAACCATAGAGGGTAAAAGATCTACAGTTGTATATTCTGTGGTAAATGCTTTTTGTGACATGACTGTTATATTAAGAAGCACAAGCTTTTTTTTTCTTCAAAAGAATGGTCTTAAGAAACACGTTTTGATTTATATATGAAGAGTTCATTTGCAAAAACAGATAAAAGCCATTTTGGAAAAAAATGAGATGACTATTGTAAATAACAGTTAAGTTAGAGTTTTATTAGAATATAAAATCAATTTTGTTGTTAAGGCAGATATATCCCATTCTAAACGCCCTCAAAGATCAGGTTTTGTAGCAAAAACAGACAAGTGACATAGCTCTTTGTTTGCAGAAACAGATACATCCATTGGGCAGCGTGTTTAGACCATGTGATCCAAGATGGTGCCCCATTATGCACCAAACTTGTCTCAAACATTGTTCAGGGGTCTGCCATGAGGATAGTCAAACAGGGGCCATGTGTGGCCCCCAGGGGCCATGTGTGGCGGTGGCCCCCAGGTGCCTCTGGGTGCCACAGGCGCACTGTTGCCCCGTTTTGCACCAAACTTCTCTCAAAGACTGTTCCAGGGGTCTGTCATGAAGATAGTCACACCAGGGGCCATGTGTGGCTCCGAGGGGCCATGTGTGGCCCCCAGGGGCCTCTGGGTGCCATAGGCGCACTGTTGCCCCATTATGCACACTGTTGCCACCATTATGCACACTGTTGCCACCATTATGCACCAAAAGTGTCTCAAACACTGTTCAGGGGTCTGCCATGAGGATAGTCACACCAGGGGCCATGTGTGGCTCCCAGGGGCCATGTGTGGCCCCCAGGGGCCTCTGGGTGCCATAGGCACACTGTTGCCCCATTATGCACCAAACTTGTCTCAAACACTGTTCCAGGGGTCTGCCATGAAGATAGTCACACCAGGGGCCATGTGTGGCTCCCAGGGGCCATGTGTGGCCCCCAGGGGCCTCTGGGTGCCATAGGCACACTGTTGCCCCATTATGTGCACTGTTGCCCCATTATGCACCAAATGTGTCTCAAACACTGTTCAGGGGTCTGCCATGAGGAAAGTCACACCAGGGGCCATGTGTGGCTCCCAGGGGCCATGTGTGGCCCCCAGGGACCTCTGGGTGACATAGGCGCACTGTTGCCCCATTATGCACACTGTTGCCCCATTATGCACCAAAAGTGTCTCAAACACTGTTCAGGGGTCTGCCATGAGGAAAGTCACACCAGGGGCCATGTGTGGCTCTCAGGGGCCATGTGTGGCCCCCAGGGGCCTCTGGGTGCCATAAATGCACTGTTGCCCCATTATGCACCAACATTTTCTCAAACAATGTTCAGGGGTCTACCATGTGGCCCCATGTGGCATGTGGCTCCCAGTGGCCCCTGATATACAGGGGCCCCTGATGAGGCCTGTGAGGTGGCCCCTGGTGTGACTATTGTCATGGTAGACCCATGGACAGTGTTTGTGCCATATTTGGTGCAGATCAGAGCAGCAGTGCGCCTTTGGCACCTGGGGACCCCAGGGGCCACTGATATGGCACACTGGGGCCCCTGGTTTAGCCCTTTGTGTGACTATTGTCATGGCAGACCCTTAAACAGTGTTCATGTTAAGTTTGATGCAGATTGGAGCAATGGTGTGCCTTTGGCACCCCGGGGCCCCCGGGGGCCCCTGATATGGTACACTGGGGCCCCTGGTTTAGCCCTTTGTGTGACTATTGTCATGGCAGACCCTTAAACAGTGTTCATGCTAAGTTTGATGCAGATTGGAGCAATGGTGTGCCTTTGGCACCCTGGGGCCCCCGGGGGCCCTTGATATGGTACACTGGGGCCCCTGGTGTGGCCTGTGAGGTGGCCCCTGGTGTGACTATTGTCATGGTAGACCCCTGAACAGTGGTTGTGCCAAGTTTGGTGCAGATTGGAGCAACGGTGCACCTTTAGCACCCCAGGGGCCCCTGAGTTGTCCCCTATTGTGCCCCCTGGTGGCTACATGTGGCCCCTATAAAAGTACAGACTACTTAAGTATGTTGTCAAAACTTTGTTTTTGCTCTCCTGTAAAATTCTGGAAATCCTTTTTGCGTCGCCGATATGGCAAAATTCAATGGTGAAACATCAATTGTGGAGTTATCTGTTTTTGATAAAAAACGACTGTTGGAGTTATCTGTTTTTGCCAAAAAAAATAAGTTTAAATTAAAAGAAAAACTATTTTCTAATAAAGTTACATTTTTTATGATACATCTATTTTGTTAAGTCATTTTTACTTAGTCAAATCCACCCAACTTCAGTTTGATTGATATTACTTTGAGTGCACAGTAAAAAAACTGGATTTGTGAAAATTTATAAAAACGGAGTTATCTGTTTTTGCAAATGAACTCTTCATATATATATAACCCTATAGTTGCACAGTTGGCAGCAAATATTTTATTCAAATGTGTCACCTAAAAAGGTGCATGATGATTCATACAAGGCGTCTTTAGTAAGTAAATACACATGCCTTCTATTCAGAGTCCAACTAATGCGTTACAAAGTAACGCGTTACTGTAATAATAATACTTTTTTCGGTAACGACACTACTCCTCCAAATGGATTAATAACATTACAAGTTGCCGGTCAGTTTTTAGCTCGTTACTCGTAACTATATCATCATCAAAATGTATCATCATCACTTGCCTTTTAGAACATTGGAACTGCCATTTCACTAAAATAACTAACCAGAGAAGAGGTAATTAGTAGAGGCCCTAGGAGGGGTCCACGCGCACCCCCCTTATTTTTTTTTCTAATCTGGTTTTTATGCATCCTTAGGACCTCTAAAATAAGGTTTTTGATGATCCCAAGAAAAAAAGTGGTCCAAACTGTGTTTTTTTCATTGTTTTATTACCCCTATGAGCCCTGCAGGATTGCTGTCAGAAACGTGGGTGAGACCGTCTTTCAGAGACTGTGGCACGCTCATTTTTTCATGTGGCCCAAAAATAAAGATATCATTTTATTCGAGACAACCTCAGGTTTACAATGAGACCAATCTTGGCATGCCCCCATGTCGGGAAGGGGGCTAAATACCCAATGATTCAAAGTTGGAAAAACATTTTGCTAAGGAAAAAAGGCCATCAACCATTTTCCAAATGGTCCCTTGACCTGTCACCTCAATACATGTGAATGGAAATGGGTTACATGGGTAGTCACAAGCCTCCCCTATACAGACATGCCAAATGTGTGCCAATTCCATGCAGTTTGGGGCAAGAACCATGCAGTTTTGTGCATGCAGTACAAATATGCATTTGGCCTCCAGACAAGACTTATAGAGGAAGCTCAGTTTTAATAGTCCTCTTCATCCTCGTTCATGTTAGCTTCAATTTCCTCATCTTCCTCTTCTTCCTCCTCTCCCTCCTCTCCGGTATCAGCCTCCTCTGCTAGTATGTCAATCAGAGATGAGGGCATGATGGGGCCGACAGTCCATATGGGTTCGAGTACTCCCTCCTCATTCCTCTCCCATCCCTGGTGAAAATCAAGGTGTAAATTATCATGATCTTCTTCAAACCAAAAAACACAATTAACAATTGAACAATTCTTACCTGATCTGGGTCATATGGTTTGGGCCGTTCAAAGATGGGAGTCGCTGCCCGCTTATAACCCGCCACTCTATGGTTGCAGCGATCTAGATGGGTGGAGAGGCAGCACTGCGGTGGTGGAAGACGTCCAAGGTCAACGTTTGACTTAGCTGAGAGTGACTCATCCTCTCCAACCATCTTCCGGATCAGCTTCACACGCACAGCATCAACATTCTTCTCGCGAGCCTGGCCATACATGAGGCATGTGAAACGTTCCAGTTCCTCCTTGCAGCTGCCTGAAAGACTCCATGCCACACCAAGCTCCCTGAAATGGGCAAATGCAGTTTAATTTGGGGTCATTTGGGTCAAGTAAGTGAACTTATGAAAAGAGAGCCATGTCACCTGAACGCAGCCTGGTACTTGGGGTTCCTCTGCAGCTTCTTCAGAGGTCCAACTTTGCCCTTTCCCTTGAATGCGCTGGTGCAATCTTCACCACTGAACACATAGTACCCAATTAGGGTGTCACAGTATTCAGAGCCAAGATCAGTTGCCATCTGAGTCACATTCACCAGTTGTCTGCCCTTGCCTGTACCAATATCAATGTACACTGTTAGCTTGATGTACTGTGCATGGTACAGCAAGATGAACAGGACATCGCTGTCTGGCGTGCGGACAACTGCCGATGTAAATCCTAGCTCAGCAGCGTGGTTACAGTAGAGGACAAATCTTGTGTCCGTCTCTTCCTGGTTAGACCTCAGGCTGTGGATCTCCTCAGATTTTACCTGAGACATAAAATAGCATATTAGTGTTTAAAATAACAATATGTGAGTATTACATGTATTTACATTGTTATTTACCTCTCCACCTGGTGCTGAGAGGGAGTAGGCCATGCCTTCTACACATAATATTGCTGTCCCACAGCGTGCCAGCTTCTCAGCTGACACTGCAGAGCTCCAGACTCTATAGAACAGTTGACAGAACTGCTTCTTGTTTTCTTCATTTGCCAGAAACAGCTTGAAATCTGGCACACGTACTGTCTGGGGCCCCTCAATGATGCATCTCTCTCCAAAGCCGCGCCTGAGTCTCTCTTGAGCCTTGATCGAACCAGGCTCGTAATTGTCTGTGGAGAAGATGAAGTTGCCTTTTGCCACCATCTTTTCCAGCAGTTGCAAGCAGATCTGTCCATATGTGTGTGGCAGATTTGTCAGGGTATGAAAAAGGGCATTCCCATCCTGGATGAACATGGCACCGGGAGGATAGTCTGGAACATTTGTATCACTCAGCAGGTAGTGTACCATGGATGCTTTATTGGTCTTGGTGAAGAAACCATCTGGTGTGCCGAGTGAGTGAGGGACAGGAGAGAGAGGGTAGCGCATCACCTCTTCAAGGTCAAGTGGGGTCTCTGTTAACTGTGACTTGATGAAGAGGGTGAAGGCAAGTTGGCTCTGTTCTTGATATTGGATCATCTGCAAAGCCAAAATGTTTTTTAAAAGTCATGTACAGTATATTTATCATGCTTTTCCAGATGTACAGTATGGACATTACCAGGGTTAAATTCTAGGTAATACTTTGAGTGCTACAGCTTGAGTGTTTACCTTGCCCTGTGAGGATGTGAGTTTCAGCTTCTTGTTACTGTCCACCATCCTGCGAAGTTTTTGCCTTGGCAGTTTGTCAAAGAAGCTGGTTGGATCTCCACTCTGCAGCCGTTCCTTGATTAACCTCTCCTTCAACTCCTTCCCCAGGGCATCTGCACGCAAGACATCTGCCTCAACCTCCGGAGAGACAGGTGCACCAGAAGCGATGTTGTACAGTCTGGTCTTGTCAGGGACACGCCATGGATTTATAAAGCAGCTGGAAAATGCCATCATTGCTCGCTGCACTGCAGCTTCACTCTTCGTGATTTCAGCTTTCTCAAGCTCTCTATGCATTCCACCCCTGGACCTGTCTGGGTCATTGCTCATACCACACATCTCGAGAAGTTGCTCAAAGAATTGCCCTCGCGTTGAAGTAGTCCGGCAGAAGCGTGTGTATGTGTCAAACATCTTAAAAATGCTCCACAGACCACCTGAAAATAAGTGAATTGATTGGTATGAATAGAGATCTTACTGTGTGTAGTATGTGTACAGTGTGTAGCAAAAATAATAATTTCATCATTTGAATTAAACTACAACAAACCTGATGACTTGGCGAACTTCATAAATGTCTCCTCCATGGTCTTATCAACCGCAGCAAGGGCCCCGGGGATCAGTGATCGTGCCACTGCGATTGCACCCTTGCTCAGCAGATCCCATCCACCAGGATGAGATAGCTCAAGGTTTGTCAAGAAAACATCAAACCATGCCAGATACCTGAAATTAGAAGAAAACATTTCATATCTCTTTCAATTATTCTCTCAGAAAGATTGATGATACTTCCATGCATAAGAGATTGTACTGTACCTGGCATAGTTCTGGCCATCATATGCAAAGAACAGGTTTGCCATTTCACTGTTGCACTTATGGAAAAGTGAGACATTGTTGGTCTTTACAGCAAACAACAACATGAAGAGCACATGGCTGTTGTCTATGAATGACATCCACAACACTCCTGTCTTGCCGAGGTGACCCTTCCTGACTTTCTCCTGGAAGTTGAGGTATGCTTGGATGACAGCCTCGGTTGGTTCATCATTGATGACAGCATCAAGATGCTCACGGTTTGTTTCCTCGATCAGGTTGAAGAGCGCCAACGTATTGATCTCAACACCTTCCTCCTCAATGAAAACTTCAATCAATAAGCGCTCAGCTGCTTCTGTTGTTGTTCGAAGACACCAAATAGCCAAGGCCCAGTTCCTCCCACTCAGTACACCTTTGAGTGATGCACTTGTGACAAGTTTAGCTTCAATTAGGATGTCTGCATACCCTGCCCCAAGCATTTTACACCCAGTGAGCCTTCCAGCATAATTGAAGCCAGTATGAAAGGGTCCAATTAGGACGATGTGTCGCTTATATTTATCCAGGAACTTCCAAATGATTGGGCATGCCTTCATAACTACACCAAGATCAAAGGTGCTCACAACATGCTCCTGTCCCACTTCATCTGTAGCCGCCTCTGTTCGATCTAGCAACTCTGCTACAGTCTCATTGGCAGTAATGGGCTGGTCAATAGGAGTAAAGTAGTCGATACGAGACTTCATCTCAGGCCTCACACCAGTAGCTGAAATGAAACCACCTTGTCCTGACACTTTCTGCTTGCCTTGCCAACTGCTAAGGATTCGAGCAAGCACCCATGCATGGTACTCTGACATGGCCTTATTATAGACCACTGTGTGTTCTGTAGGGTGGGTGAATGAAGAACCCTTTGGAAATCTTGGACCTACCCGTTTGTGTATGTACAGCTCTGGTAGTGTCTCTGGTGTCGGTCGCTTCTCTATCTTTTTCTTCTTGTCAAATATTGGTATTCTTCTCTCCTTAGCTTGATCTGAGAGTTCAGGCACAACTTCCTGTATCATGATGCCTGCCGCAGAGTTTACAACATGAGAACCATGAACATTGGTCAAGTTCTTATTCAGGTTGTCCCATTCAACATGCAGGAGTTTGTTTGCTTCACCACACAAAATTCGAGGAGTAAGGTAAGTCGATGCCTCATCAAAAGCCTCTGACATCGCTGCTTCTAAGTCACGTGTAAAGTTGTAGGTCTCACAATGGCCGAGGCGCTGGAGAATTGTAGTCAGCTGCTTTGAACGGTACAGATGCCTGACAGTCATGGCAAGGAGGATATGTTTAGGGAGTTTCCACTCACCATTTGTGGCTGCTCGGCACAGATCCTGTGCAATAGATATGACCACACGTGAAATTGTTTCATCATCTGTGCTCTGCCCACCAGACAGCAACAAGTTGAGAAACCGTATCAGCGCACCTGGTAGCTGCTCGCTGGGTTTGATCTCCTCAATTTCATCCGGTGTAGGGGGCCATGGCATCTCTTTTGCTTCATTGAATGCTTTTCTAATCAGAGCATGCAGAGTCTGAGCGGTGTCTCGATTCTGATCCCTGGTACCAAGCTTGTATGCTGTGACAATTGCATCGGACACGCTAATTGCTTTGCTGTACACCAGGTAAAATGACACACATCCTCTCAGCTGGACCTGTGCAAAGTCGACTGCATTCTGTAGGACCTTGTCTTTTCCCAAGCGTTTCCTTAATTTCTCTCCTCTGTATTCACTTTGAACATCATGTCTCCTCAGCTCTTCAATATAATGGTTACGCAGTACACTCAGTGGGACAACTTGCTGCTCATCCAATATGTTTTTCTGTATGTAACTGCAGACCACAGAGAATGCTTGGTTGTGGGCAGCAGAAATATGTGCTTGAACACTTTTACAGCTTTTCTCCTTGGTTTTGACGTGATTTTGGAATTCAGTATTGAACTTGTTACGGCATGATGCATGGTATTTTGCCTCTGATCCAAATAGACACTTTCCATGTATTTTCCCCACAAGTTTGAAATTTCCTAACTGCTGTGCCTGGCTCTCAATGTTCCAGGGTGGTGATCGGCCTTTAAATTTAGAAAATCCTATAGGTTTCTCAGTTTTACGCTGCAGACGTGGACCAGTTTTGATTAATATTTTTTCACAAAAAATGCACTCAGGGCCAAATTTTGGATCGCTTGATAATGGTTTCCTTTTTCGGGGTGAGTGTTTGGTCTTGGGGCACTCTTTGGATGTAGATGATGCCACAATTCTTCCTTTGTTTTTTGCAAAATACTGGTAACATTTTCTGTGCCAGCCTGTGCTCTGTAGGTCCATACCTTCTAGTGATTCAGGAATCTGGTCACATATGTCCTTCATCCGGTATGGTGAGTCGAAGGGCTCCTGGCATCTTTCCTCACGGATGTTAAGCACTTGCTTCAGTTTGTCCTGTGGTTCAACTTTTGATGAGCTGAAAGGGGTGAATGTTCCTGGGTCTTTCAGTTTGATATTATGTAAAACGCATATTTTCATTTGTTTCGAATCACCAACCCTTTTTCTTTTACAACTTGGTCCAGGCTCAACTACTGACATGGTGATAACTGAATGCTTTTGCTAGACTACTGTAGCCAGTCAGAAATGTCCTTCCTGAGCTACCGTAGAGACAGGCCAGGGTTCCCCCCACTTCCTGCTTCATGAATTGGTTGGACTATAAAAGCCACACTTGTAGGGGCCTTCCTCCTTTTGTCTTGGTGGTAGCAGGTTGCGGGCTATTCGGTCCCATGCCCTGGTAGGTTCATGTTGTTTGTAATAGAGAAAAGCATCACAATATTTACCCTTGAAACTTACCTTTCTGTTTGTCACACTGTAGGCCCTGCTCCGTAGATTGATGTCGTGTGATTGATGATGCCCTGTCGTGTCTTGTGCTTTAGTTTGGAGGTAAAGGTCACTGTCCGTAATAGGGAAAAGCATTACAATGTTTGCCCTTGAAACTTACCTTTCTGTTTGTCACACTGTAGGCCCTGCTCCAATAGACTGATGCCGTGTGCTTGATTCCCTATCGCCATGGGCCTTGTGTTTTAGTTTTGAGGTAAAGGTCACTTTTGTTTGCTTTGATATAATAGATATACTGTGTATATATATATATATATATATATGTGTGTTATAGTTATTAACATATGTGATTTATTTATTTTATAGATAGACTGCCACTGCCGTTTTGTTCAGTTTGGGTTTTGTTTGCATTTGATCCCCTTTTGTTTTGTTTGGTTTAATAATATTATTATTGGTTATTGTCATTGTTCTTTACACACTCTTAAACGTTGAGTTTTCCCCCAAGAACTAATTTAAACTGATGTATTGTTTCATTGTTATCTAGTGTTGCAAACAATATTGGCAAGTTACATAAGTACCCAGGGTTATTTGAATCGGGTTACTATTTGACGACTAACTTTTGCCCTTTCTCTGTTTCCGAGCCTGCAGGTTTGGTGCACGGTGGCCCTCTGACGGTGGAGGTTTAGGCTCACAGCGGTGCCCCTCCCCCACCATCTTACTATTGGTATTTCTGCACTCACCTTCCCTGCATGCTCTTTACCTTATTGAATGCCTTAGTTTTGGCCCTTAAGGCGGTTGTGTAGGACACCTTTTTGTTGCTAGTCCCCTTCCCTTTTGGCTACGGCCAGCCAACCTGCAGCGTTCCGTTCCCCTTTCCCTTTGTTCTACTGTTTGCACTACATAGGGCCTAGACCTGTTCCCTTTTTATGATTGTTTTAATTGCTATTTTCGATATAATAAAGTGTTCTTATCATTGCCTTGTTTAATAAAGACTGTAATCTTGGGGGAAATACTTGTCAGCCCATCTTTTACTGGTCACCTGTATATTTTTGAACCTGAGTTGAATATATTGAAGGGTCTTTTTGAATCTTAATTCTATAAACTAAACCCGGGCCACGGCCCGTCCACAAACTGGCGTTGTCTGGCAGGATACAGTGACCTTTGTTTAAGATGGGCTTATGTGACAAGGATTTATACATTTTTTTTACTTAGTTTACACTTAGTTTTATTTGGTTACATCATTTGGGGGGGATTAAAACAAAACGGCAGTGTGTAGGTCGAAGCCCTGGATGAGCCCCAGAGCTGCCTTGCAAAATTCTCCCAGCTGAAGTGCTCCCATTAACTGCTGCTTTGATTCTGACCTCGGTGGTGTCATGGCCGAGGAACTGCAGGAATTGAGAGACTTGGTCCAACAGCTACGGGCGGATAAAGCCCAGTTAATGCAAGACAGAGCAGCACCTGGTCAGCACGAGGGCAGAGTAGCCTCTCGGCCAGAACAGGTCGATTCAGACACTAGTGACTCTGATGGCGAGCCCGAAGACACTGCCCCTAACCCGCTCCCTGTTGAACGTTTGCTCTATATCCCAAGAGAAAGAAAATGTCCGGTTTTTAGGGGGACATCTGGGATTCCAGTGGGGGACTGGGTAGAGGAGATGCGGGCTACTTTGAGAACCAGACATTTGAGACCTATAGACCAAGCTTACTTTATATATGATCACCTGGAGGGGGCAGCAAAAGACGAAATTAGGTACCGACCTAGGGCAGAAAGGGAGGACCCTAACAAAGTGCTAACTATCCTGGAAGATTTATACGGTTGTTCAAAATCTTATGTTTCTTTGCAGCAGTGTTTTTTTTCTAGGAAACAGCAGGAGGGGGAATCACTCCAGGAGTTTTCCCATGCTTTGAACTGTCTTATGGAACAGGTTGAACGTTGTGCCCCAAGAGAAATGCAGGGTAGCACAACCCTTCTTAGAGACCAGTTTGTCGAGCATGTTTTTGACCCTAACCTGCGCAGGGAGTTAAAGCGAGTTGTGCGACAACACCCTCAGTACAGCCTCCTCGACGTAAGAGGAGAGGCCATTCGCTGGGAGCGGGAGGGGCGACCTGAACAGCCAAGGGGTAGGAGTTACTCTGTTCCATCTTTTAGTGCGATGCAGTATTCAGAGAGTAAGACACCTTCTATTTCCGCTAACACTGAAATGGCTGAATTAAAATCCATGCTACAGAACCAACAAGAGCAGCTTAATAAATTGACACAAGGTCTATTTGCACTTCAGGCAGCCTCCAGGCCCCCTGCTACTCAGACCTACCCAAATGCCATTATATGTAGACGTTGTCAAAAACCAGGGCACTATGCAAATCAGTGCAGGAATGAACGTACTAACTACCATGTTCAGCCACCTAGGGCACCTTATCCTGCATCAGCAACCCTTGCCGCCCAGGATGCGGGAAACTTCTCCCCCCTGATGTAAGGAGTCACACATCAGGTGGGGATTACAAAGGCTCAGAGGTCCCGACCATTCCCTCTAATTTGGTGGCACCATGTCCGGAGGTGAATGTTCGCTTGGGCAATGTATCTGTTAATCTCCTCTTAGATACAGGATCTATGGTTACTACCATTGCTGAAAGTTATTTCCTCCAGCATTTCCAGGGCGCACCTAAATCTTGTCGCTGGCTTCAGCTGCGTGCGGCTAATGGACTAGCCATTCCATATGTGGGTTATATAGAGCTGGACGTTACAGTTTTTGGCAGAGTCGTACCACAGCGAGGTGTTCTAGTTGTAAAAGACCCCCCGGGTCAAACGGCACCTTCCGGCATGCCTGGTGTCTTGGGCATGAATGTAATCGGGGAGTGTTACCAACAGTTATTTAGTCAATATGGCCTTGATCTCTTTGACCTCCCTATGATACAACAGGCACCCCCTGTGTGGCGGCAGGCACTACAGCATTGCCACCAGACTCAGTCCCAGGCAGAGCAAACCAAGAAGGGATTGGCACGGTTGAGAGGTAGGCGGCCCATTACTATACCTGGGGGTACAGTTAAGTGGGTGACTGCGACATGTTCATCTCATTTTAGTAAATCCTCAGGTGCTGCACTGATTGAGCCCCTAAATGACGGCCTCCCTGAGTGTGTGCTGATCTCCCCAGCAATGGTCACCGTAACTAAAGGTACGGTGTATCTGCCAATAGTAAATGTGGGTTCGACAGATGTTCTCTTGCACCCCCGCTTCGCTATAGGACTTTTGAGTCAGGCGAAGATCATAAGTCTGCCAGAGGGAGTATCTGCAGTAGAACAGGAGCTAGGGGGGGTTACAGCTACAATTTCCAGTCATGAAGTCAAGAGCAGCACAGTTAGAGAGCACATCAACTCTATGGATTTATCTGCACTATCTGAGTTAGACCAGAGAAAGGCTAGATCCCTGTTGGTCACAAGGGAAACTGTTTTTGCAACTTCTGACTTGGACCTTGGTTGTACTAACATTTTGACACATGACATTCCTTTGCTTGACGATGCCCCTATTAGGCAAAGATACAGGCGAATTCCACCCTCTGACTATGACGAAGCCAGGGCCCACATATGTCAATTGCTAGACAGCCAAGTCATCCGTGAAAGTTGTAGCCCCTATGCCTCTCCTATTGTCCTAGTGAGGAAGAAGGATGGGAAACTAAGACTCTGTGTAGACTACAGGCTGCTGAATGGCAAAACACGAAAGGACGCCTTTCCCCTGCCAAGGATTGAGGAGTCCTTGGATGCCCTGTCAGGAGCCCAGTGGTTCTCCACGATTGATTTGGCCAGTGGTTACCACCAGGTAGCAGTCACAGAACAGGACAAGTCAAAAACTGCATTTTGCACACCGTTTGGCTTATTTGAGTTTCAAAGGATGCCATTTGGCTTATGCAATGCTCCCAGTACGTTCCAACGTCTGATGGAACGAATGTTTGGCGATCAACACTGCAATTCCCTGTTGCTTTATCTTGATGACGTTGTTGTGTTTTCCTCTACAGTTGATGAGCACCTCAGTCGCCTTGATTTAGTGTTGGGACGCTTTCAGAAGGAGGGATTAAAAGCAAAACTGGAGAAATGCCATTTCTTCCAAAAACAGGTACAATACTTGGGACACGTAGTGTCTGCCGCTGGTGTCTCAACAGATCCCAAGAAGGTTGCGGCTGTAGCTGACTGGGCAACTCCAGGTACTGTGTCCGATCTCAGGTCGTTCCTTGGTTTTGCAAGCTACTATAGACGTTTTGTCGAGGGATTTGCCAAGCTAGCTGCCCCCCTCCATAAAGTAGTTGCGGAACTGACCGGGAAGAACCATCGACGGCGGGGTATTTCCCTGAAGGATGCCTGGACCCCCCAGTGTGAACACAGCTTCAGACAACTCAAGGCAAGATTTGTGACTGCACCTGTATTGGCCTATGCTAATTTTAAACTCCCTTTCATTTTAGAAGTGGATGCCAGTCATGATGGTCTGGGGGCGATCATTTCTCAGGAGCAGGAAGGCAGGGTCAGGCCCATTGCCTATGCCAGCCGAAGCCTCAATCCCTCTGAGAAAAACTATAGCTCTATGAAACTGGAGTTCTTGGGCATGAAGTGGGCCATGACCGAAAAGTTTCGTGAGTACTTGCTGGGCCACAAATGCACAGTATGGACCGACAACAACCCCCTCAGTCACTTGAGCACAGCCAAATTGGGGGCTACGGAGCAGCGTTGGGTGGGTGAGTTGGCAGTTTTTGATTATTCAGTGCGGTACCGCCCAGGACGCAGCAACCAGAATGCAGACGCCTTGTCCAGACAGTATGCATCTGAAGGTGAAACGGTAAATGGCCCGTGTCGCCCAGGGACTCCTGTGCCAGAGGTGGTTCAGGGGGCTGTCGTGGAGGCCAGGTCGAATCTCCAACATGCCATTTGTGCTGTTCCAGAGCGCTCCACTGAGGACCTGATGGCGCTTCAGGGCGACGACCCAGACATTAGCCAGGTCCTTCTGTTTCACCAGCAACGACGGATGCCAGGCCGGGTGGAGAAACAGGGACTCCAGCCCGACACATTAAGGCTACTCCGTCAGTGGGACCGTCTGACGGTGAGAGATGGGCTCCTGTGTAGGACATACCAACGGCCTGATGGTGGAGAGCAGGTGTACCAGCTGGTGCTTCCTGAGGGACTGAGGGGAGAAGTGTTTCGGCAACTGCATACCCACCATGGCCATCAAGGTATTGAACGCACTACAGAACTTATTCGACAGCGCTGTTATTGGCCAGGTATGGTGAACATGATTAAGGACTGGTGCAAAACATGTGAGAGATGCAGTGTTGCTAAGAATACACAGCCACAGGTTCGAGCCCCCATGGGTCATCTGCTAGCTTCCAGACCTAATGAAATCTTGGCCATTGACTTTTCATTTCTAGAGCCTGCTAGAGATGGGAGGGAACAAGTGCTGGTGTTGACGGATGTCTTTTCCAAATTTACTCTGGTCATCCCTACCAGAGATCAGCGAGCCTCCACAGTGGCAGACGTGATAACCAAGGAGTGGTTCTATAAGTATGGTGTTCCAGCTCGTCTGCACTCGGACCAGGGTCGCAGCTTTGAAAACACGATAGTGTACCAACTGTGTGACTTTTATGGCATCAAGAAGTCTAGGACCACCCCTTACCACCCCCAAGGAAATGGCCAGTGCGAGCGCTTCAACCGTACCTTGCACGACCTCCTTCGCACCCTGTCAGCCGAGCAGAAGCACAGATGGCCAGAATATCTCCAGCAGGTTGTGTTCAGTTACAACACCACGCCCCACCAGACCACAGGTCAGTCCCCATACCTATTAATGTTTGGCCGTGAACCTAACCTGCCTGTGGATTTTCTGTTGGGCAGAGTGGATGAACCGACTGCAGGTGAAGTCTGCGACTGGGTCCGAGAGCACCAGAGGCGACTGCAAGTGGCGGTAGAGAACGCCAGAGAGAGGATGAAAGAGGCAGCAGCCCAACGGAAGGAGAGAGCAGACCAGCGGAACCAGGGGGATGTATTACCACCAGGACAAAACGTCTATCTCCGAGACCACTCCCATAGAGGAAGGAGTAAAATCCAGGATGCCTGGGCCACAGAAGTTTTCCAGGTGGTCAGACCTCCCAAGCAGGGCGGTGCAGTCTATGCGGTTGCGCCACAATACAGGCTGACAGAGGTGCGTCACGTTCATCGCTCCATGCTCAAACCTGTCCCTGGCAGCCATCCACCCCCCGTAGCTTGGCCTAATCCCAACAGTACGAGCCCTGATGCAGGAGAGCGTGACCTGTGGCTGGGGGTTAGGCATGTGACGGGGACAAGGAAAGCTCGGCCAGTCACAAGGCACATGCCACCTGAGACAGACCCAGTGAACCATCAGACAACAGCTTTGCCAGAGGCCGCTACCGTCGCCACGTCCGTTCCACCCCCCCAACCCGAGGTAAGAAGATCCAACCGCGAGACGGCCGGTAGGCACTCGAACCCTCACCATCTACCAGTAACCGTACGAAGTGGTACAAACGGGGCTGCAAATTTCCAGATACTTGGCTCTAGCAATTCTTGTGTACCACTATTCAGGCCCTGGTCTTAACAAATTGTCGGGCCGCCAATTTAAGTACCTGGGGGGTAGAATGTAGCCAGTCAGAAATGTCCTTCCTGAGCTACCGTAGAGACAGGCCAGGGTTCCCCCCACTTCCTGCTTCATGAATTGGTTGGACTATAAAAGCCACACTTGTAGGGGCCTTCCTCCTTTTGTCTTGGTGGTAGCAGGTTGCAGGCTATTCGGTCCCATGCCCTGGTAGGTTCATGTTGTTTGTAATAGAGAAAAGCATCACAATATTTACCCTTGAAACTTACCTTTCTGTTTGTCACACTGTAGGCCCTGCTCCGTAGATTGATGTCGTGTGATTGATGATGCCCTGTCGTGTCTTGTGCTTTAGTTTGGAGGTAAAGGTCACTGTCCGTAATAGGGAAAAGCATTACAATGTTTGCCCTTGAAACTTACCTTTCTGTTTGTCACACTGTAGGCCCTGCTCCAATAGACTGATGCCGTGTGCTTGATTCCCTATCGCCATGGGCCTTGTGTTTTAGTTTTGAGGTAAAGGTCACTTTTGTTTGCTTTGATATAATAGATATACTGTGTATATATATATATATATATATATATATATATGTGTGTTATAGTTATTAACATATGTGATTTATTTCTTTTATAGATAGACTGCCACTGCCGTTTTGTTCAGTTTGGGTTTTGTTTGCATTTGATCCCCTTTTGTTTTGTTTGGTTTAATAATATTATTATTGGTTATTGTCATTGTTCTTTACACACTCTTAAACGTTGAGTTTTCCCCCAAGAACTAATTTAAACTGATGTATTGTTTCATTGTTATCTAGTGTTGCAAACAATATTGGCAAGTTACATAAGTACCCAGGGTTATTTGAATCGGGTTACTATTTGACGACTAACTTTTGCCCTTTCTCTGTTTCCGAGCCTGCAGGTTTGGTGCACGGTGGCCCTCTGACGGTGGAGGTTTAGGCTCACAGCGGTGCCCCTCCCCCACCATCTTACTATTGGTATTTCTGCACTCACCTTCCCTGCATGCTCTTTACCTTATTGAATGCCTTAGTTTTGGCCCTTAAGGCGGTTGTGTAGGACACCTTTTTGTTGCTAGTCCCCTTCCCTTTTGGCTACGGCCAGCCAACCTGCAGCGTTCCCCTTTCCCTTTGTTCTACTGTTTGCACTACATAGGGCCTAGACCTGTTCCCTTTTTATGATTGTTTTAATTGCTATTTTCGATATAATAAAGTGTTCTTATCATTGCCTTGTTTAATAAAGACTGTAATCTTGGGGGAAATACTTGTCAGCCCATCTTTTACTGGTCACCTGTATATTTTTGAACCTGAGTTGAATATATTGAAGGGTCTTTTTGAATCTTAATTCTATAAACTAAACCCGGGCCACGGCCCGTCCACACTACAACCCTTCTGAGATCAGTTGAGCAATGAGCAGGACAGCAGGTAAAATGTACTTCTTTATAATTGGGGGACAGCAGGTGAACTTGAATGCCATTTAAGGTCCCAGCCAATAGGGGGCACCACTATGGGGCCACACCTTAACTCTTTGAGTGCCCCCTTTTTCACCACTAGAGGGCCCCAATGACCAGAGAATTCTACTTAGACAGTGCTGGTATATGCACAAGCCCTGCAGCCATGACCTGCCTGAACACTTTCCTTTGTGCATGTACAGGAAGAGGATGAAGTTAGCTTGAAGTTAGCTATTGGCTACCAAGCATTTTAGAAGATCTATTTTCTGCAATTTAGCCTCGATTAAACCTTGCACACCTCATGCATGGGAAAAAAACAGAGAAGAATGAGCTCTAAAAAATCCAATGCAATCCTGGATTGCATTGGAGTGGATTTGTGCAGTTTGTTCACAGCTTTCAAACAAAAAAATCCGATTGGAAATCCGTTCAGGCATTCTTGAGATAATAGCCATTATGTTTTACATGTTATGTAAACAAAAATGGCTGCCCTGTATGTTAGATGGGGTTGTATGGAGGTGGAACATGCAAAATCGCGATTGAAATCATGTTCACCAGATTTGATGGGGTCCAAAAAAAAAAATTCAAAAAAATAATTTTCTTTTTTTTTTTTTTTTTTTTTAAAGCCGAACTAGTTCGGGATCGGCACTCTGCGATACGCTAATAAAGCCGAACTAGTTCGGGATTGGCACTCAATGAGTTAATATCCTACAGCTGGGCACATTGGATCTCAGCTGTCCAGACCCACACACCCAAATTATGCATGCCATTACTGTTTAAGAACCCCCAGTGTGCATGACTTCGCTAATTACAGCTTTTTTTTTACAACAGTTGAAAACAACATACTGCATGCACAAAACGGCATGGATCTTGCCCCAAACTGCATGGAATTGGCACACATTTGGCATGTCTGTATAGGGGAGGCTTGTGACTACCCATGTAACCCATTTCCATTCACATGTATTGAGGTGACAGGTCAAGGGACCATTTGGAAAATGGTTGATGGCCTTTTTTCTTAGCAAAATGTTTTTCCAACTTTGAATCATTGGGTATTTAGCCCCCTTCCCGACATGGGGGCATGCCAAGATTGGTCTCATTGTAAACCTGAGGTTGTCTCGAATAAAATGATATCTTTATTTTTGGGCCACATGAAAAAATGAGCGTGCCACAGTCTCTGAAAGACGGTCTCACTCACGTTTCTGACAGCAATCCTGCAGGGCTCATAGGGGTAATAAAACAATGAAAAAAACACAGTTTGGACCACTTTTTTTCTTGGGATCATCAAAAACCTTATTTTAGAGGTCCTAAGGATGCATAAAAACCAGATTAGAAAAAAAAATAAGGGGGGTGCGCGTGGACCCCTCCTAGGACCTCTACTAAATCAAACACAAGTGAAGAATTGCAATTATAAATGAACTTGATGAAGCGGCAAGAAAGAGATGGATGGAATGGATGCCTCGACGTATTAGAACAACAAACAGACGCTGTTTTTCCAGGAGAGTGTCCCATGTACGTCGAGAAATGGTAAGACGAACAAACCCTACGTTAAACAGCATTGTTTCACAAACGTACACATTTCAGTGTCTCCCTTTATCTCTGACAGTGCACAAAATGGAATCAAATTAATCCCTTAGGGTTCATTTGGTTAATGTTCTAGTTGTACACTGTTACAGACTTGTATGGGTCCACTTAGAACAGTGGTTCTCAACCTGTGGGTCGGAACGCTCAGGGGGTCCCCAAATTATTAACTTAATGTGAAACATTGTTTTCTCACTCAACAGTAAACATACCAACATAAAGTTTAAGTGTATAGAGGGTATCTATCTGCACACTTCGAAAGTGGCAATTTAAGGACTTTTTAATACCTCTAAAATGACAAATTAAGCATTGGACAAATTGCCAAATATTAAAGGCAGAGAAGGTTGAGAACCACTGATAATAGAACCCACATAGATCCTGGAATCCACTTAAAACCAATGCTATACAGATACTGATATTCTGGGCACCTTTATAATGTGTGGAACTCGAGGCTAACATTTGCCAAAAACACCTGATCTGCAAGCTCAAGTCCAGAGCCAACGGTCAACTTCATTTAGCATTAAGGGTTTAAGTGGTCAAAGGTCTGAAAAAACACATTAACATGAAACCAACAGTAATAGAAAACTATGTCATCAAACACAAATAATAATAATTGACAACACTGATGGCTGTCAAACTGTCTATGAAGATATGCAATCTTTGAAAAAAGTTTAATCTGCAATGCAATTTAATACAATATGATGGGTTTGGGTTCCTTGCTTCATCTCACTCAGCTAAGGGGTCCTCGGGCTAAGTACATTAGGTGGTTTATACACATTGTTACTTAAATAGTTAATGTTTTGTGAATCATACGCATACTGTTTACTTATATGTTTTAGATCCTCCACTTCGTCCGAAGCAGACGCAGCTCACCAGAATGTTGGATGGAAGAGAGGTCAACTGATTGGTGGGACCGTATTGTGCCAACCTGGAAAGATGTCAAATGGGTTGACAACTTCAGGATGTCTAAAGAGACGTTGATGTACATCTGTCGCACATTGCAACCTGAATTACAGAAGCAAGATACAAACTTCCGTCTGTGTTTGACTGTAAAAAAAAAAGGTAGCCATTGCACTGTGGAAGGTTTCAACCAATGCAGAATACAGAACTATATCCCACTTGTTTGGTGTTGGCCTATGCACAGTGTGGCGTTGTCTTAAGGAATTCAGTTATATTACAGGCAGTTGTAGATGGCAAGGGACTATTCTGGGATGTGTCTGTGGGGATGCCTGGTAGTGTACACGACTTAAGAGTTCTGAAGCTGTCAGGACTCTGGCAGCTGGCTGAAAAGTCATTACTTTTCCCAAATCACACCAAAAATGTATGCGAATATGATCTAGGCTACTACTTGCTCGGTGATGCTGCCTATCCCTTACAACAATGGTTGTTAAAGCCATTCCCAGACAATGGACACCTCACACGTCAACAGCGGTCGTATAACTATCACACAAGCAGAGCCAGAGTAGCTGTTGAAAATACTTTTGGCAGACTTAAGGGTAGATGGCGATGCCTACTGAAGCAAAATGACTTCAATTTAGAACTAGCCAAGTTAGTTGTGTTGACCTGCTGTGTCTTGCACAATATTTGTGAAAACCATGGTGAGATATACAGAGAGGAATGGGCACGGAGAGACGAAGACGATATGCCAGAACTGCCTGTGGAAGCTTTGGCAGACAATCTAGAGGATGAAGGTGACAATGCACGCACAGCTCTGATGCAATTTCTAAACCCTAATTAGTCATCCCTATATTAATGTTGTATGTACACAGTACTCACCTGACCAGTAAAGTTTGCCAATTGTCTGACTGTGCCCTAAACTGCCTTAATGCCTGAATGTAGGCTACTTATTACATTAAATAAGCAAATACTGTTTTTCACTTTTTATTGCTTGTACTTTGAACTGTACATCAATCAACATGTCAGTGCATTTCTTTTTTTTTTTAAATCAAAATACTCAATGTTCAAAAGTGGTTTCTAGAATTGTATGAACATACCAGTATCTCAGCAAACTGTTCAGTGCAAAAAAAAAGCAATATAAAACATCAAACATCTGTCATTTATTGTAAACAACTGTATTATTTATATTAAATATAAAACAATATCAGCACACTGCTATGTAAACCATTCTTTATATTAATTAAAGTACATGTAACAGCAGAATTCTATATTAAGTGCATGTATTGTCAACAAATATCAACTATTTGATTTGACATAAAAGTAACAGTCATGGGCTTGGCTAGAAATGTGGTGACATTGAAGCCTCGAACAGAGTCGGGTCCGCGGTGGATAGCCTTCCACTTTTTGAGCGTTGACGTTGTAGTTTTATGACTCAAAAAGACTACACCGCACTACACCGCGGACCCGACTCTGATCGAGGCTTTAGTAGCAAAGCTTTGCTTTACTTCTTGCTCATGGCATCGACCAGCCGCCCAAGGACTGAAAGGAAGCCTTGTTGGAATAAAGCGTTATCTCTAGCTTCTTGCCGTCGTATTTCCATTTCTTGTTCTCTGAGAGCAGCCTCTTCCAGCCTGGACCGTTCCATCGCCTCCGCACGTGCAGCAGCATCTTCCAACCTGGCCTTCTCCATCATCTCTGACAACAACTGCTCTCTCTGCAACTCTTTTTCATGGTCCAGCTTCTCCTTCTCCATCGATTTCATTGCCTCAAGGAATTCCACATCACAAGATCTTTTGCCTAAATTAATAAAGACAAAAAAGGAGATTGTTATTATGCAATTCAAATGTTTGATCCTCACTATACCACTGTTATTGTGTCCATAACATTAAGATAAGACAACAGCCCTTTATTGATATTTCAAGGGAAAAGGGGAAAAAGACTGAATGAACCAGTTAAGCCCCATAAAATGTGGTGAAAATAGCAGATCTACAGCCTCACAATGTCTCACACTGTGATGCATTGTGAGTTTGTAGATTAGCCATTTTCACTGTCTATTGATATATCATTTTAATATACCTGCTATACAAAGCAATGCAATGTTTTCTAGATGGAAAGAGGGGTCTAACATGGGTTCTATTTACAATTTACGGTTTGGGTCAGTACATGTGATAAGAAAGGTTAAAAATAAAGCCCATGGGACATTATTTCAGCCTGGTACCTGGCAGAATAAAATATACACTTCAAGGGAAAAAAAAAGAAAAAAAAAATACCCTATGCAAGTGGAACCCTCTTTCCATCATTGCTCTTTGTACTTTATACTTCTGTATTTTAACTGAAGTACAAATTTGAGATACTTTAACTTGAATAATATAATAATTACTGGGTACAAGTACTGGGTTCTGAGTATAGGTATATATATCATAATACAGGGTATAATATGGAAAACATCTATAGTCATGTAGTAGTATGGCTTAAATACAAGTACAGCACAGCATATGCCCTATGGCTAAATCTTACGCTTCTGTGTGGTACTAGTTGATCCTGTAGTTGATCCTGTAGTAGTGGATCCTGTGACTGTCTCCCCACAACTGCTGGTGCTTGTCTCTCCATCAGACAATGGACTTGCAGGTGAAGATGTGCTTGAGCGAGCGTCTGTCAAATTAAAACGGTGTCAAATTAAACATAAAGGGAAAATTCTGGCCCATCAAATACAGAAGTATTCTAGTGTGTAAGAGCAATGATGGAAAGAGGGTTCTACTTGCATAGGGTATTTATTTATTTTAAATCCTTGAAGTGTATATTTTATTCTGCCATTTACCAGGCTGAAATAATGTCCCATTGGCTTTATTTTTAACCTTTCTCATCACATGTACTGACCCAAACCGTAAATTGTTAATAGAACCTCTCTTTCCATCTAGAAAACATTGCATTGCTTTGAATAGCAGGTATATTAAAATGATATATCAATAGCCAGTGAAAATGTCTAATCTACAGACTCACAATGCACTGCAGTGTGATATATTGTGAGGCTGTAGATCTGCTATTTTCACCACATTTTTAATGGGGCTTAACTGGTTCATTCATAGTGTCTTTTTCCCCTTCTCCCTTTAAATATCAATAATGGGCTGTCTTATCTTAATGTTATGGACACAATAACAGTGGTATAGTGAGGATCAAACATTTGAATTGCATAATAACAATCACCTTTTTGTCTATATTCATTTAGACAAAATACAGATAGATATAGATCTAAACAGCTGTGCTGTGTAAATGCAGCCCATTCACTGCACTGCACTCCAAAACGAATATAACACTAACTACACTAACTACTGTCCATGATATGATATGCTTGATATGCTTACCTCTTTGCGTTTCGATGGGGTCGTCGTTTGCTATCGCTTGTAGCAATGCTGTTGCAGACTCCACAACGTTGCTGGAGCCTGCATACACCGGGCGGGGCCCCAAAATAGCATCCAACGCATCATACCACTTGTTGGTTTTTCGGTTGGCACCACTTTTACTGTTATGGTCCTTTATTTTCTTGTAGTCCTGCTTCATTTTCTTTATCTTTTCGCGGCACTGTTTGCTTGTGCGCTCAACACCCATTTCAGAAAGACGACGGGAGATTTGTTTAAAAATCTTCTCGTTGCGGACGGCTCCTTCTAGCTCCTTCTGTATGTTTTCTTCTCCCCATACGCAAACCAGAGCCTGTATGTCATTATTTGTCCAATGTGTAGTGTCGTGGTTATCGTCTGGCGTCGCGTCCATAGTGTTTCTGTGTGTTAATATCTGTTTCTTTATCTCATCTGTCGGAATAGGTTTTTAAAAATGGCGGTGTTGTGTTGTCAGAGGTTTGTTTCTCCCCGTTCTCCTCGGTGCGATGGTGTCGTCACCTCCGCTCGACCAATCGAGAGCAGCAGCGCTGCTGGCCCCGCCCATAGGTTCCCAGAACCTATTTTTTAGTTCTACCTCAGGAGCAGGGCTGAAAAAAGGTTCTAGGAGGTTCCAGGAACCTCGTCTGGAACCGGGCTGTTCGCAATGGAAACAAAACCAGAACCAAAAAAATAGGTTCTGGTTCCTGAAAGTTCTGGTTCCACCTTGCAGTGGAAAAGCGCCTATTGTTTGAGTGCTTCTGCTGCACACAGAGTCATATCCTTTAGTTCCATCACTTTCGCCTGCTACAGTATGACCTGCTGCGCTCTGTGGGGGGAAAATCTCCGCCAGGTCATGTCCACCCCTGGACTGTAAAATTCATAGGAGCAAAATGGAATTAAATCTGCTTAAATTGACTGACATATGGATACAGAACTATAGGCTATAATGTCAGGTGGAAACCTTGTATGTCCATAAATAAATGAATAAACTCATGAATGTATGTGAGCTGCACAATGGGAGTCCTAAATTACTCCAAGGCCACAGGGGCTCCGAAATAATTACATTAATATAATTTTTATTTATTGTTCTTCTTGTATTATTACCCTTAATATTATTATTAGACTCATTCAAATGACCACCAGTGAGCCCTGGGACTCACTTCATTGAACAACATAACTGTATTGTATTAGATATGTATATGTTGGCAATGTATCTCAGGCTTTTTTTATGGAGGAACGCAAAAGTAGTGTAACTAGTGTAACTAGTTAATTTCTCCAGGGAGTAATGAAGTAGTGTAAGGCACTACTTTTTTCAAAAGTAATATGTAATATGTAGTGCACTACTTTTTTGAGTGACGGACCCCAACTCTGCTTCTATTTCACCATTGTTTGAATTGACCCAAGTCACCCTGATTCGTTGTTAGGGGGTTTTGACACCTTATGTTTTGGTCTATAGCTTCGCTATTCAGACTCAATTTAATTGAAGTTATGATTGATATGGTTTTGTCTGTATGGAACAGTAGTTTGTAATGTTGGTGGGTCATTTGCAATCGAGATGCATGCAGTAGGGTGAGAAGTTAAGTCACCAGAGAAAGACCTGGAGTAGAACCCCTGCTTCTACACTTGGAATGGAGTCAGCTTAGGTGGGTTGGGCATCTAGTATGGATGTTTTTGTTATTAAATAATACCAAAGCCCTGTAAGCAACCACACAAACTAGGTATGCAGTCTGTACAATAAATGCTTACTTCCATCATGTAATAATAATTAAAGCACAAGATTTGCAGGCTGTAAAATGAAGCAGTGATTGCATTGCATTATTGTATATCCCGATTATGTAATGATAAAGCACACACACGACCGAGACACAAGAGACTATGAACGGGGGCTTGTTTACAAATGGGTACAAACCCACAGCTCCGAGAACATACAACCACAAACGCAGAGACCACAGGGTTACAGAAGACCCCACCAGAGGGCTACCAGTCCTATCTCCTCCTCTTCAATTGACACCGACGCATCCGGCTCCAACCAAGCCCTACGAGATCCTTTTTTGGACCTGGGCCGACGTCCAGTCTACGGAAACTCCCGACCCCGTCGAGTAAGAAGACCAGGCGGGGGCGATCACAACACAAGAGAGCCACATGGGACCCGCAGCAGGAGCCAGTGGAATTGAACGTCATTAATTTATCAAGTAAGCCCATGCCCATCTCCAGTGCATGCCTTTCTGTGCTCAATTATGGCTTGTCGTTTTGTCCTACGACTCATTGTAAAGACTTTAATGTTTTCATCTGCAAAAGTTCTTTCGTTCTGTACGCCTCAGAGAATTCTTCTCACCTAATCAGAGACTTGATATTCACTCTTCAGAAACTCCATCTACTGCCCCCACTGAGGAGGCCACAGAGACTGTGAGAAATCCTGAGACTACACCCCACACCTCCTCCCCTTCAACCACGACCAAAACCAGAATGATGTTCAGAGGTAAATCAACATTCATTCCTCCAAAACATAGAAACTCGTCGGTCGACACCTATTGTAGATTGGTCGAAAAGGATATTACAGACATAATGGGTAAAAAGAGAGAATACAAGATCCAACACAATCTCACAAAAGCACAACATGATGAACTTGTCAGTCTACAAAAAGATAATTCAATTCTCCCTTTTGCAAACACCGCCCCCTCTCGCTATGTTGCTAGGTGGGACATTACAGCCTTCCCCCCATCCACTCCCATAGTAAAAAGCAAGCCTCATATTGCTATTTAATGTACATATTAATTTAGATTAATAAAAGAAACATCTCGGGTAGGCCTATTTACATGGCAAAACGGGATTTGCAGCGGAAATACGACGTTTTTCTTAGTTTTATAGCCATTATTGTCTTTATAATGGCTCCACCTAGTGGCGAAAACAAGGAGGGAACTGAGAAATTGGAACTCGCCTGTGCATGTCAACATGGCAGGTCAAGCAGGTGATTCTAGCATCCTCCCAGGTACAGACTTGCCATTAGAAGCTATATGTGATAATTTTTGGATCCAGGGCTCTCAATTATCGTCTAAATGTAGACAACAGGGCCTACAATATGCGATGGAGCGTTATCTCCGGGACATAACATTCACAGCAACCTCCATAAACGGAAAATGCTACAGGTCAATGAAAAAAAGAGAGAAACCTCACTTGATTTCAGTGGAAGTAACTCCAGAAGGAATGATCACTGGACAAAACTGTTCATGTACTGCTGGGTAAGTAGCTTAATCCATTACAATTCCTTCTTTGTATACTGTTAGTAGGCCTATATATCTTTTGCATTGTTATTTTGTTTTTTTCTGACAATATCTATTGCATAGTAGGCTACTGTGTTCTATCCGTCTGTAATTCAATGTTATATGAGATATGTTTCTGCTTATTTCCTGTGCAAATAAGCAGAAACGATTACTAGTTTGTCCTTTTAGTTGACCTTGTACCAGTGAACTGTAAAGTCATGAAACTGTACCTTTTCCTATGCAAATCTTCAATCAATCATATGCTTAATTATAGTCTACAACACATAATAGTAAATGTTAAATTATTTAATTTAAAATTAATGTTTTGATGTACTCTTTCAGATCTGCTGGTTTCTGTTCCCACATTGCTGGACTGATGTATACATTAGATCTTCAACGTGGGCAAAAAGAGGTCTCCACTTCCCTATCCTGCACAAGTATGCCACAGATGTGGCACAAACCACGAGGACAGACCATAGAAAATGAACCTGTGCCACACATCAAGCCATTGAAAGCCAAACTTAAAAGAAAGAGAAAGGTTGCATTGAGACACATGAAGAGGTAAAACATTAATGAGCAATATGAGGGAATAACAAGTGCAAGTTCTTATTGATTAAATAAGCGGAACAACATGTATCACATAACTTTATTATGAAGTGCATTTGGGATTCATCAATATCACTACATCAACATCACTTCACTATGCTTTGTGAAACAGAACTGATTTGCACTGTACTTATTTTTCACCAAAAATAGCAGATCTAAAAGCCCACAACACTGAGCTTGTGAATTAAATTAGGTGACGGTTGCTGTGAATGTTATCCCGGAGATAACGCTCCAACGCATATTGTAGGCCCTGTTGTCTACATTTAGACGATAATTGAGAGCCCTGGCTCGAAAAAATAGCTCCAAGCTGGGGTTCAAGTGGTTAAACGTTAAGTATAAACTTATTTTCAGTCATTTGACATTTCCCCAATATGATATAAGATATAAAAAAAAATAACAGTGTAATTAAGGTGAATTAAAAAGATATTTACAGGGGTGCCCGAGTCAAATAAGTTTGAAAACCATTGATGTATAAAACAGCTTAGGCATGTTTCAAAAATTCTGTTTCTCAAATGTTCTCAAAAGTTCAAATAATGTCTTGCTAATCACAACATATTCTTTTTAAATAACTGCATTTCCACATTCCCAGGAAACATATAAAGGTGGCAGATGCTGAGCTCAGCTTGATGACATCAATGTCATATGCTCCAATCTCCTACATTGTAAACCAACCACCACTTAACATAAGTGTAGGACAAGAGAGTTACCCTCTCGGCAGTGGGCTGAGCCACCAGGTAAAGACACTAAACACAGCTATTTATTAAGTATGTGTGGCTGAAAATTAGACAACATGCTGACAACATACCATATTTCATTTATATTTCCTAGAATAGAGTTTGGGATTCTACCTGAAACTATTTTGAATTTCTTAATCTTTGCTATAGCCCTTTCAACAGTTACTCTGTGCTTCGCTATCTTTTTAGTTTTAAGCACGTCTCCAAGAGGCATCTGTGTTTTTGATTTGTTAAATGGAGGAATGTTCAACTTCAGACCCAGTGATACAACATCTTTCTCAATTAAAAAGCCTTTGTCAGCCATAAGCGCATCCCATTTCTTTAGATAACCACATGAAATAAGACCCTCAAGTAATGTGGTGATTCCACACTGGTTGAATATTTCCCTGTCTGAAATTGAACCTGTGAAAAGAGTAGAGATAAATGTGACAGCTCCTCGAGGATCACATGCAATCAATGCTTTTAATGTGTTGGTAGATTTGTAGTCAGAGAAGGTCTGGCTTTGTAGCTGTAATGAACTTGGCTTTTGTATTCTTAATTCTGTGCAGTCAAGAATTCCAAATGAAGTTGGGTAGTCGGCCTTGTAATTATCTGGCATGTGTAAAGTGATGATATCTCTATGGGGCAATATAGCTAAAGAACCAAACTTGTTGTACATATAATCTACCCATGCTCTGAAAATGTAGCTTACACTTGATATGTCAATATTAAACTTGAAAGCAAGATATTTCATATCCCAGTTGTTGCGTAGCTTCATAAGGACCATCAATAACTGTTGACGCAGGGGCATTTCCTTTATGTAACAAGTGGTCTTTATATAGGTCAGGGCCAGGGGAATATTTGTTTGTGGGCATTCGCTAGACGTGTTGGGAATGTTCAAAAAAGAACATAAATCATTGTACTGGCTATATGTAAAACCTGTGCAATACTCAAAGAATATGGGTATTCTGCTTTTATATACTATCTCAGGGGTTAAACACTCAAGAGATTTAAAGGTATATTCAGGACTTCGCTTTCATTCAAATAAAAATAAAATGTGTACATTTTCCACTAATGCACCTGACTATAATGTGCGCTGACCATATACGGACTTCCACCCTGTCCCCTGTTACGAGCATAGCTCGCTCGAAATTTTCCCGTTCGCCACAAAGATCTCCACCAATCAGGATAGAGTATGGCCTTAGTGCGCGTTCTAGTCTGTTCCTCTGCGCGTCCACCCTTTAGACTAGATCAATTTTCAGAAAATCAGAACCCTGAAGGCATTTTGCGAATATTTATTATATACAACTGTTCTAGGTGTATTAAGGCATGCTGAATCCAAATTTGCTGTATATAATGCTCAAACATGTTCCTAAATGGCTCAAAATTGAGAAATCCAACATGGCGGCCACTGCAAGGCTGAAATCTATTTAAGTGCAAATCTTTTTGACTAAACAAGGTAGAAACTTGAACTAAATGTGTTTTTCTAGGTTAGCCTACATGGGGAATTTGAAATTATATCCGGATTTTAGCTCAAATATGAATAATTGGCTTGAAACTCATACATGTATAGCAGAAACGGTTCGTTATTGATGCATAATTCATCAAACAGAAACAAAAGCAGGATGAAGCATTTTATTCATCAAAACTTGATTTAGATTTTTCTATCATCATATTTCTATCATCGTATATGCAAATTATATACGTATAGTCCTTAATATGAAGGTAGGCTACATTAATTTGGCCTATTTGCAGTCATCAATATTTCGAGCAGATGTCATAGGTATTTTGCAGCTGCATGCATCCAATTCCACTTTTCCTGAATAGAATAGAATGGATTATAATATAATATAATATAATATAATATAATATAATATAATATAATATAATATAATATAATATAATAGTATTTTACCATATCAATAAAAGTAAATGTACATGGGAATACGTCTTACTGTAATCCTTACTGTGGCAGCTTATTCAGTCTTCCTCAGTGTTCCAGCAAGTTTTGAGTTTTTTTTTTGCATTTGCATGCTTCCATACATGCCATATGACTCTTTCTGGATAGAATAGAAGAGAAGGGGATACAATGTTTATAGCCAGCACAAGTACCGGTACATCAGGGTAGGGTTCATCAATCTGTCAACATCTAAGAGTCTAGAGTATGCAGTCTAGTAGGCTAGTATCTCTAAAATTACCAAATCCTATTAGTACAATCTATTATTCATATATACCTGCAGCTGCAGTTTTTGGCTGAGGCACTCCTTTGTACACCCACATGAAGTGAACTCCCTGCAGGCTTTGGGCATAGGTGGCAGAGAGAGTAGCTGTGGCACTAACTGGCCTTCCTTAATCATCCATCCCATTTCCTCCACTGGAGGAAGATTGGGGTGTGGCAGATGAGCTTGATTCCATATAGTTGCTTGATAGTGTGCAGAATGTGCACGCATGATTTGATATGGAACCTCACAGCATCTGTGGTTGGTGGCAGAGTATCTTGGGGACGACCTTTGCAGAATAACTTTACTTGTGCTTTGTTGCATGAATCAACATCAGGCACACCATAGATCTTACAAATGAATGTTTCTGATGATGTCACGATATCTTCTGTGAAAGTCCCCTTCCCAAGGCCAGCAAGATCAGTGTGATCCGTGGTCGGATCACACATTGTCACATCCAGTAAGGGCATGGAAGGCAAGGAGTGTGTCCAGTTGATCCTCAGACAGTATCCTGTGAATTTCATGCACTGGGAAAAACTTTGGGTCCTTTGATGTCCCAGCTTTCATGTAGACATAGGTACATCTGATCTGATCTGATCTTGAAGTCTCCTCCCTGAGTGCTGACCACGAGGAAGCTGATGCACGACCGATACACGATACAAGCTGATACCCGACTGATCCTTCACTGTATCCATGCACCGATGGAAACAGTAGTCGTGTCAGCACGTGACACAGACATGCTTCTACTACTGCTTGCTCACTTTGACAAAATCAGATGTACCTATGTCTACATGAAAGCTGGGACATCAAAGGACCCAATGTTTTTCCCAGTGCATGAAATTCACAGGATACTGTCTGAGGATCAACTGGACACACTCCTTGCCTTCTATGCCCTTACTGAATGTGACAGTGTGTCTCAGTTCAGCGGCCACGGAAAGAAGACAGCCTGGCAGGTGTTCGAACAACATCACACTGATCTTGCTGGCCTTGGGAAGGGCCCTTTCACAGAATCATCATCATCAGAAACATTCATTTTTAGATCTATGGTGTGCCTGACGTTGATTCATGCAATAAAGCACGAGTAAAGCTATTCTGCAAAGGTCATCCCCAAGAGACTGCAACCAACCACAGATACTGTGAGGTTCCATATCATGCATGCACACTATCAAGCAACTATATGGAATCAAGCTCACCTGCCACGGCTATTCTCTCTGCCACCTATGCCCAAAGCCTGCAGGGAGTTCACTTATGTGGGTGTACAAATGAGTGCCTCAGCCAATGCTGCAGCTGCAGGTATGTATGTATAATAGATTGTACTAATGGGATTTGGTAATTTTAGAGAATCCTAGCCTACTAGACTGCATACTCTACAGACTCTTAGATGTTGACAGATTGATAAACCCTACCCTGATGTACTTGTGCTGGCTATAAACATTGTATCCCCTTCTCTTCTATTCTATCCAGAAAGAGTCATATGGTATGTATGGAAGCATGCAACTGCAAAAAAACTCAAAACTTGCCGGAAAACTGAGGAAGACTGTGAATAAGCTGCTACAGTAAGGATTACAGTAAGACGTATTCCCATATGTACATTTACTTTTATTGATATGGTAAAATACTATTATATTATATTATATTACAATCCATTCTATTCTATTCAGGAAAAGTGGAATTGGATGCATGCAGCTGCAAGATACCTATGACATCTGCTCAAAATATTGATGACTGCAAATAGGCTAAATTAATGTAGCCTACCTTCAAATTAAGGACTATATATAATTTGCATATATGACTTGTTGATAGTAAAATCTAAATCAAGAGTTTTTATGAATGAAACCATTCATCCTGCTTTTGTTTCTGTTTGATGAATTATGCATCAATAACGAACCGTTTCTGCTATACATGTATGAGTTTCAAGCCAATTATTCATATTTGAGCTAAAATCCGGATATAATTTCAAATTCCCCATGTAGGCTAACCTAGAAAACACATTTAGTTTAAGTTTCTACCTTGTTTAGTCAAAAAGATTTGCACTTAAATAGATTTCAGCCTTGCAGTGGCCGCCATGTTGGATTTCTCAATTTTGAGCCATTTAGGAACATGTTTGAGCATTATATACAGCAAATTTGGATTCAGCATGCCTTAATACCCCTAGAACAGTTGTATATAATAAATATTCGCAAAATGCCTTCAGGACTTTATACAAGCACATTCTCAGAAATTCTGCCTAGTCTACTTAGTGAAGCGCGGGTGCACAGTTCCTCCATTCTGTAAACAATGGCACTGGAGCCACTACATTACATTCCGCGGCAGTTTTAACTGCTTTAACTTGCTATTTTTTAATTTACTCTTTCTATTTCAAGTCTCTGCTTGTATGTTTACTTTATTTCGCGTTTGTTTTTTATCGATTAGTGTCTTAGACAGTTTAACTTTTTACAAAGGGAAGAGTTTCAGGAAGCTGAATGTGGACAACAGGCTGAGAGATGCTGAACAAAGAAAGGAGGTAAATAAGAAATATTTTATAATTGTCAGAGTGCAGCAATCTATTTCCTAAGTAAACGTTTGTTAGGTGGGTTTGTCATTGGGATCTTTGAAGGGTTTGGGGCTATATTTCTTGTAAAAAGTTTCGTTTTAAAGTTAGCCACATTGTGGGTGAATCCGCCCTAAAAACAATACATTGATCTAATAAACAGGGGCCATTAAATGAGACATATGTCTTGTCTATAACTTGTAAATGATTTCAATGTCCACACAAAGGACAAATAGACTTTACTTGTAAGTTACTTCAGCCCATAGCTTCAGCCATGAATAAACACAACGTGAGTCACAACATACGGCTGACGTAAAACGCATCTACAGAACTACTTTTAGCATCGTAAGGTACATTCACAACATAGCCCATATTATCAAGTCATCCTATATTTTATACCTCTATGATATCAACGCCGCATTTGTTAGACCCACGCTTGCTATTCCAGAAAGATCTGAACGTTATTGGTGCATAGTGATGTTTGGAGGGGGTCGCTCAACACCTAGCTACTTACAGGAGGTCTATTGATATGCATAGGTACTGTGCAATGCTTGTTTCTTTGTTCAAACATCCCATTGTGATACTAAAGCCTTAGCGAGGTGCGAATTGGGGGGGTTTGCATGTCAATGCATACAAGTCTGTAACTCTGGACCCTGAAGGGTTCATTTGGTTCCATTTGTACACTGTCAGATATAAAGGGAGACCTTGAAATCTGCTTTGAGAAACACTGCACTAGGCCATTAGATCAATGTATTGTACTGTACTGTTTTATGACAAATTGTAAAATTTACTTTTGTGTCTATTTTAGTCTCACCAATCTAATCTAAGCATCATCTCCTTTATTTCTATACAGGCTGAAGAATTTGATGTCTGAAGAAGAGCAGCTGTACATCCGATCACACTACAATTATGACACCAATAAACGTTGAACATTTGAAAAATATATATGTATATATAATGAGGCAATCTATACACACAAATAGGGTAGGCTATTCTACAGTCTGGAAGATGCTAGACTCCACTCCACTTCCCATTTTCACCTGCAAACCGTTTCCTAAATAAACAAGTTTTGTCAACCTGAAACTTTTTTTTTTAATTACAAATGCCAGAAATGTTATGCAGCTAAACGATATGATATTGCATTTAAATGGGGTTTCATACCAAAATGCTTTAGTGTATGAAACAATACAATATAGCGTTTTCACAATGTTTACAACTTCCCATCATTGTAAGCTTTCAGAGGTCAGAACACATTCAAATAACTTACCACATACAAAAAACATTTACCATTGACTAGATCAAAATGAAATCGAGACATTACAGTTTATGTATATCAAAGCATCATTTTATTAATCATGTTTAGATCATGTCAGTCTTTCATGCAGATCATTAGTGATGGTAACGACTGCTCAGAAAATAAAAGCCTTTTAGTTAGCATTATGTATGCTTTCTTGTTGTGCTCTTCACGAGCGAAGATCAATCCAGATCAACCCAACAGTAACAGCGATGATGAAACAAGGTACCTGTATGAAAAAAAGGGTAAATAATGATTAGATTAGCAGTCATAATAAATGCCTCAGTCTATTGAATACTGCAGTGTTATTCATTTATCGTTAGACCCGCAGCATAGATCATTTAGCAGCTCCAAAATTATTAATCCAGATACAGGGTCGTCGTCATGTTGGCTTGTGTGGACATACTGTGTCAAAATATATATTGTTTTGCCCCAGACATAATTTACCAGACAGTATTATTTACCAGAGAGGCAGAGCGCTAGCCCTGAATGATCAAACAGGTCTGTAAATCAAAAGGACCGTAGTGTTCGGGTTAGTTATGATGGTCCAAATACAAGTTTTGAGTCTGCTAATCATTATGCTGATTGTAAACTACTGAACTAATAAAATGCCAGTGCCTGTCTCGTATAAATCAGTATCATACATATTCTAAAGCTGGAGAAGTAGGCCTACCGATACTCAGTAATTGTGTCTTGTGATCAAAATGAGAACATTATAATGGTGTAATAAAAAATATACATTTCCAAAGCTGTAAGGCCAGTAAGAGGACTATAACACGGCCGCATGCCAAGCGATACGGTAGCGTTAGTTAAATGTAATTGTTACATGTCTAAATATGTTTGCATTTGTAAATAAAGATGACTTTTTATTTCACTTACCGATTGGAATGTGTAGAGCTTAATCGATCCATGCTGTATAGAGTAAAGATGTTAGTTTGTTTGTTTCAGTTTGTTTACATCTGGGCGCCATTACAGGAAACTGCTGGGCAAAGCGCGTTCTTGTGATGAGGCAAACAACTCCTCTCCCGCGCCCTCTGCTGGAGAGGAGCCACATTTTCATTTTTGAGAGCCTTAATTTCTTTTTTGTGAAGATTAAGTTCTGTTTTCAAGATGTTGGTGTTTTCTTGTTCCTCCAGACTGTCCAAGGTGTTGTTTCCGTCTTGATCTCCATCTGCAAACAATGAACAAAAATAGATGTTGTGTTAGATATGTTTTGAAGTTATCATTGTGTTATTACTGAGTTGATGTTCATTGTCATCGTCAGGTCCCTGTAGTCGAACACCTATCTCTACAAAGTGCAGCAGCAGCATCAGCATCAGCAGCAGCCTTATGCACCGGAACTCAGAATATTCCACGGGCACTGTCAGAGGTATTCAATACAGCATCAGTCTGTGCCACATTCACCATTGAAGAAGCCCAACAGATACAGAAGGAAACATCAGCGCAATGTGACAGTGACAAATGGCACCAAGAAAGAAAAGGGAGAATAACGGCATCAAGATTTGGTGAAGTAATAAAAAGGAAATAAATCTCAGAGAAGTTTGTCAAGTCTGTGTACTACCCAAGTCCTTTCACATCTGAAGCTACAAGTTATGGCTCTAGGAACGAGCCTGCAGCCAAAAACAAGTATCTCCAGAGATTTCCTGAAAGACATATCCACAACTGTGGCGTCCTCCTTCAACCAAGCCTTCCCTTTCTTGGAGCTACACCCGACGGTATAGTGTGTGACAGTAAAAACAGTGACATAGGCCTACTTGAAGTTAAGTGTCCATTTACAGCCAGAGACATGACGGTGAAAGAGGCAGCACTGTCTCTAAAGGATTTCTATGTGGTCGAAGTGAATGAGTCTTTGACTATCTCAAAATCACACAACTGCTATTATCAAATACAGGGGCAGATGCTACTTAGTGGACTTGAATTTTGTGACTTTGTGCTAAAAACAACAAAGGATCTATTTATAGAGCGAGTTTACAGAGACAGTGCATTCATTAACCAAATGGTTGATAAACTATTTACATTTCAGCAGAAATACTACTGCAGTGAGTAATAAATTACCAATGTCAGTGTTCTCTGACATGTGGCTGACTGTTCTGAGCTGTGCCGTGTCTTCTGCAATACTGCAGGTCTCTCCTGGGTCTGCTGCCA
>NW_027664633.1:42500-170637 GCF_963921795.1 Nannobrachium achirus
AGAGTTTCTACTTCCTCCCGGTGGAGGCTCCTCACTGACAGGTGAATCAGTAGGATACAACACACAAATGTGTGTGGGGAGGAATCATTTGGCATAACACGTAACAGCAGGTTAGTGAGTACCCTCAGTACCGGCCCACTTTCACCAATACAATACAAAGACAGAGTGCTGGAAACTTACTGAGATCCAGGTGGTCTTCAGGTTCCTGTTTAATAGAAACAGTCCTGGCTGGAGAACTGATCTTCACCTGCAGACTGGACTCCACACACTGATCTGGAATGAAGGAATAACATGGTAACTTTAATAATAAGGACTGGAATAATACACAGCGTGCATGCCACAATAAATGTCTGTACAGAAAATATTGCATGCTTTGTGATGAAGTATAGCATTGTTTTCAAAGGAGATGGAGGCAGGATCATTTTACGTGGGAGCCAATGGAGAATCTGACTAATATGACTTGTTAAATTTTGATAAATGTGGACAGCAACTGTTCTGCTGTTCTGGAGCATGCAAAGCCATAACAAGAAACAAGATGATGTCATTCCTCTGCTTTAGTTGCCCTTTCTTTGTCATTCTCGCTTTGACTGAATGATCATGTATGTGTCTATGTGAACTAGCTTAAACCAAATGCTTTCCCCTGGGTAGTCGCCCATTTAATTAAAGCTTTTATCACATGAAAAAGGCTTTCCCTCTGTATGAGCCGATCATGTTTTTTAGATTACTCGTGTGGGTGTTTTTAGTTGACCCTTGAGAAAACGGGTTAGGGTGAAAATTAAAGGCTGTGTGTGTTGTGTCTTGTGTTTTTAGAGTACCCATTTTAATAAAGAAATGGCAACAAATCCACACAAAGTTGGAGTAACAATGTATTTTAACATTTCAACAACATATCCTCCTCTATCCCAATTCCCACAACTGGTCTGACATGCTTTCAAAACAGCACACACATGGCCCTGTCAGAAGCTCTGAGAGGCTTTTACTTTCAAACAGAAACCTATTGAAAGGTCGTTGTGCCCAGACCAGAGACCACAGGGGAAGGTTTAATATAAATGAACTAAAACTAATCCCCACAAAATTCCATCATGAATATTAAATCCACAACAGTCTCACAAATTGAACAGTTACTTACTTACATGAAAACAATTGTGTTGTAGTTATTGTACCAACCTGCTCTGTATAATTTGATGTATGGTTTTAAAACCATGTCCAAAAGTCTGCTTTTGTGGTTGATTTCTTGCTTCAAGCTGAAAGCCTCGTCCTCATACGCTCTTACAATGTGTCCAATGGCCCCAAATATCTCTTCAGCAGCTGCAGATAGTCTCTCATTGACCAAGGACTTCAGTGTTTGTAGTAAAGCCATTTCTCAAAGGTAGCTCTCTGAGTTTCTGTAACAAATACACCAACCAAGAGAAGCAAGTTCAGCCCTTAACAACTTGCAGAGACTAAAGTGTCACTAAACATGAACAGAGCCCTGCTAAATACTCACGGAGAGTCTGATGGTCCAATCAGAGAATGGGTGGGTGGGGCAACAATAGACAGAAACTGGCCAATAGTTGAACCCCTCACATCTGAACTCCCCCTACAGTACAAAATACACATTTTGATGTGACTTCATAATTTGACATTTGATTGAACAAAGCCTTTGTTTTTTTTACTTGCATATTTGTAAAGTAGGTTTAAATGATATATGGCTACTGGTATCTATTTGGTGCATTTCATGTGTTTGGTAAAAACATTTAAAACTGACAAAAAAATGATCACTAGTAAACACTCCAGTGCAAAGAGCTTTGATCAGCCAAATCCCAGAAATAAGACAAGAGGTGATATGTAAACATGGGGTGGCTTAGGTGTTTCAGGGGGATCCCATCAAACCATGTGAACCCTCATAATAATTATTATCATAGTTTTAATAGGCAAACATTCACATACAGTGAATAATAATCTACAAGCAAACCATGTGTTGCAATGCAACACTTTGTGAGCTTTTACATCAGCAAATTTGGTCATTTGGTGTAGAGGAAAAGGGGGAACAGTCAACAAAGTGGTTCATGTAGCATCACTATGTTAACCTGTTTTATACTTATTTGAAATCCTATGAAAATAGTGTGGTGCATTGTGAACTGGAAGATCAGCTATTTACAAAAAATAAAAGGGGGAAATGGAAATCATTGCTTTGTTGTATTCTCATTCCAGTAGACTCACCTTTTAATTTGATCTCTTTATAAACTATTAACATCTCTGGGTTTTCTTTCTTTTGCGAAGACAAAACGGTCCGTGTGTTGATGAAGACATTGGAACTGTCTATGTAAATGTTTCTCTGATGATGGCCCATCATCATCAAGGTGTTACAAGCCTTTCACATTGAAATGACACCAGTTGACACCAGGTGTTGCAGTTAACTGGAGGAGAGCTGGGAGGAGGTGTTTCTCCACTCCAAGACAAAAGGGAGGTGTTGTTTATACTGGAGGAGAGCTGTGAGGAGGTGGGAGGAGGTGTTACTGTTTATACTCCTACATCAACACACTGGTCCTGCTCAGAGCCTCAGAAGCAGTGTTTCCATGTCCACTTAGTATAAGCCACTTTGGTCTTGTTTTACTGTAAATAATAATAATATTGGTGGTTTGCGAGTTGCAGTAATTATGTTACATATTCTGATAACATTATGTAACGATAAAGCAAACACAGAGTACATGTAGGAACCTTTATTAAATCAAACACACTTTACCAAGAGGGTTCTTTGAGTTTACAAAAAAAAGTAATCCAACTATAGGACCCCCAATGGAAATTGAAACAAGCCATAGACTTTATTGAACACATCATTTTAGCAGACCTTGTATTGTACTTCCAAATTATTGTCTTTCCAAACTGTTAAAAAAAGTATCCAATCAATCAAAACTAAGTGATGATTTCAACTGACTCTGGCACTAAATATATACTCTCAATATATAAATTATCAATATATACTGATAATTTAACAACGCAAACAACACACATGTCAACACAACGAACAGCTACACTCCATTATTACATGCATACCAATGAACATAATAAGTATTGCATTAATGAATATGACTTGTTAAATTCTGACAAATGTGGACAGACACTGTTCTTCTGATCTGGATGGTAAATCGGTAACAGATCCGTTCACCCGCTTGGCAGATCTGCCTGATCCTGTGCACGTACATAAAATGAAACAGTGATTATTTGTGTATTGTTCACAGTAGTTATGGTACATGTTCTGATTATGTAATGATAAAGCACACACAGAGGACCTGTAGTGGTGAAACCTTTATTAAATCAAACACACATTATCAATATGTTTCCCTCAGGTATAAAGAGGGTTCCTTGAGTTTACAAAACAACTTTATAAAGACACAAAACACTGTAGGATGTTAACAAGTAATCCAATTATAGGACCCCCGATGGAAATGGAAACAAGCCACAATGAAATAAGTACTGCATTAACCTTAATGAATATGAGTTGTTAAACTCTGACAAATGTGGACAAACACTGTTCTGTTGTTGTGGAGCAAGCAAAGCTAAATCCATCAAAATTAAACTATCAATGTTTATCTTAGCCTACCCATTTGATTGAAGCTTTTATCACATACTGCACAAGAAAAGGGCTTTTCCCCTGTATGAGTCCTCGTGTGTTATTAGATTACTTGCTCTAACACAGCCTTTGCCACAATTAATATGACAAATGTGGACAAACACTGTTCTACTTTTCTGGATCAAGCAAAGCAAAACCCAATCCAAGAAACTATTAATGTTTATTATATTGAGTCATGATGATCCTCTATGTGTCTGTGTGAACTAACTTAAACTAAAGGCTTTCCCCTGTATGAGTTTTCATGTGTGTTTTTAGATGACTCGTTTGAGCAAAGCTTTTACCACAAACTGCACAAGAAAAAGGCTTTTCGCCTGTATGAGTCCTCCCCTAGTCAAAAAATCCTATAGGATCTTCGAAATTTCCAATATAATCCTATAGGATTTTGAAAATCCTATAGGATCTTATTGGTTTTTCACAAATTTCCAATACAGTCCTATAGGATTCTATCGGTACTTTAGAAAATCCAATAGGATTTTGCAAATTTCCAATAGGATCCTATTGGGTTATATCTAACTTTGGAAAGTCCAATAGGATCCTATTGGAACTTTGCAAAATCCTATTGGATTTTGCAAAGTTCCAATAGGATCCTATTGGGTTATATCTAACTCTGTAAAGTCCAATAGGATCCTATTGGAACTTTGCAAAATCCAATTGGATTTTGTAAAGTTCCAATAGGATCCTATTGGGTTATATCTAACTTTGGAAATCCAATAGGATTTTTCAAAGTTCCAATAGGATTTTATTGGAACTGTAGGATTTCTGATAGAAAAATCCTTTAGAAAATCCCATTAAGAATCCTATAAGAATCCTTTACAGTTTTGGAACAGATCCTATTGGATATTTTCTTATAGGATAATAATCCTATAAGAAAAAAATCCAATAGGATAGAAAAATCCTTTAGAAAATCCCATTAAGAATCCTATAAGAATCCTTTACAGTTTTGGAACAGATCCTATTGGATATTTTCTTATAGGATAATAATCCTATAAGAAAAAATCAAATAGGATTTGTGTAGGGGAAATCCTATTGGATCCTATAAAATGTCAAATAGGACCAAAAACCAATCCTTACTAACAGGAGCTGTGGCGCAGAGGATCAGGGCAGATTTCAAGCACGGGAGGTCGTAAGTTCGAATCTCACTCAAGATGTCAATGATAATGTCAAATCTAATACTGTATGTCTTAACACTGATAGCCTGATAAATCAGTCAGCACAACACCACCCCCTGTTGGTAGGTGGCAGCCAGGCAAGGCACCTATCCTATAAGAAAATATCCAATAGGATCTGTTCCAAAACTGTAAAGGATTCTTAATGGGATTTTCTAAAGGATTATTATCCTGTAAGAAAATATCCAATAGGATCTGTTCCAAAACTGTAAAGGATTCTTATAGGATTCTTAATGGGATTTTCTAATACTATAAGAAGATATCCTATAGGATTTTCTAAAGGATTTTTCTATCGGAATCCTAAAGGATTTTCTATAGGATTTTTCTATCGGAATCCTAAAGGATTTTTTGACTAGGGTCATGTGTGATTTTAGATTACCCATGTGAAGACAGCCTTTACCACAGACTGTACACGAAAAGGGCTTTTCGCCTGTATGAGTCCTCATGTGTTTTTTTAGATCACTTGTGGTAGGCCAACCTTTACCACATACTGTACAAGAAAATAGCTTTTCTCCTGTATGAGTCTTCATGTGTGTGTTTAGATTACCTGTGTTAAGACAACCTTTACCACATATGGTACAAATATACGGCTTTTCTCCTGTATGAGTCATCATGTGTGTTTTTAGATGACTTGTGCTAACACAGCCTCTGCCACACATGGTACAAGAAAAGGGCTTTTCGGCTGTATGAGTCATCATGTGATTTTTAGATCACCTTTCGTAACAAAGTCTTTACCACAAACTGTACAAGTAAAGGGCTTTTCCCCTGTATGGATCATCGTGTGCCTCTTCAGATGAGCCTTACGATTAAACATTTTGCCACATTCTTTACAACTGAAACGTTTCTTCCCTGTGTGACTCCTAATGGACTGAGATTGTTTTGATGATTTCAGGTCCTGGGACAGCTTGCACTGTCCTCCCACATGTTGTGTCTTGTGTGATTTCAGTGTGTTTAAAGCTGACTGATCTCCCCTGGTCTCCTCCCACTCATCACTGTCTTCAGTTTCTGATTCAGAACAGTGTGAAGAGAGAAGATGGTCATCACTAGTTGGTTGTGATGTTCCACAGTCCTCTACATCAGCTTGTGTTTTCATGTGTTCAGTTGAGGTGCTGGCTACATGCGCTGTCTCTTTGTTTTCATCCTCACCTTCACCTTTCACTGCTAGTAATGTCAACGTTGGCCCACCAGCCTCTTCCTCCTGTTCTTCTTTAATCTGTGGAGGTTGTTGTTCCTCCTGAACCAGACTGGAGCTCCACTCCTCTCTACACACAGGGGCGTGCAGGAAGTCTAGGAAAAAGATACGATGACACTTTACTGCAGTGTTCTCTCAGTTCACTGAAACATTGGAGCATCATTCAGTGCCAAGGTGCAGGACACACAAACAACAGAATAAAATAAAGTCTGTACCCACTTAAAAAATTGGTTCATCTTTACACCCTCAGTTTTGGCCCACCTTCTCCAATAACAGAAATAAAGACAGGGTGCTTGAAACTTACTGAGATCCAGTGGGTCTTCAGGTTCCTGTTTAAGGTGGTCTTCAGGTTCCTGTTTAATAGAAACAGTCCTGGCTGGAGAACTGATCTTCACCTGCAGACTGGACTCCACACACTGATCTGGAATGAAAAAAGCATGACAACTTGAACAAGGACTTTGTGAAAAGGACTATGGTGTAATATACACATTTTAACACATTGATTGCTTTCATGAAAATAAAAATAAAATGTGGTTGCAGTCTGTCCATCGTGCACGATCGGCGTGCATGCTGGGATGTCCATACACAAAATATTGCATGTTTGAGTGATGAAGCATCCCAAACCTACTAGCGAACTAGCTTGCATTGTTTTCAAATGAGATGGTGGGCAGGATCAGGAAACAGAGAATCAGGAAACTTTCGCACAACATTTTACATGGGAGCAAATGGAGAATCTGAGTTGTTGACTTGTAAATAGAAAACTACAAGGGAAGAAGTATTATAAATTAACTAGAACTAGTCCCCAGAAAACTCCATCATATATATTAAAACCACAATGGTCTAACTAATTGAACACAGTTAAACCACATATTGAATCTTATAACATACATTTCTTACTTGAAACAAATGTGTTTTAAAGTTATTGTACCAACCTGCTCTGTATAATTTGATACAGGGTTTTAAAACCATGTCCAGAAGTCTGCTTTTGTGGTCGATTTCTTGCTTCAAGCTGAAAGCTTCGTCCTCATACTCCATTACAATTTGTGCAACGGCCCCAAATATCTCTTCAGCAGCTGCAGATAGTCGCTCATTGACCAAGGACTTCAGTGTTTGTAGTAAAGCCATTTCTCAAAGGTAGCTCTCTGAGTTTCTGTGACAAATACACCTACCAAGAGAATCAAGTTCAGTCCTTAACAGCTTGCAGTGACTAAAGTGTCACCAATCATGAACAGAGCCCTGCTAAATACTCACTCAGAGTCTGATGGCCCAATCAGAGAATGGGTGGGTGGGGCAACAATAGACATGAACTGGCCAATAGTTGAACCCTTCAAGTCCCTGCACATCTGAACTCCCCCATACAGTGCAACATACACATTTTGACATGACTTTACAATTTGACATTCGATTGCCTTAACTCTTTGCCAGCCGCAGGGAGCCCCTTAAAAACAGGGGTACAGAGGTACTGCCGCTCAATCTTCTATTTATTTATAAACATGTTTTAAAAAAGCAATGCACCAAATGATAACAACACGCTCGGATCGCTCGGTGCAAGCGAGCAAACCGTGTATGAAGCACGTTTTGGGGCCGGGCAACTTACATTGATGCAGCTGTAGGCTGATTTCCTCCGTTCATTTGCGTGGAGCCAGACGGGGTAAACCGCGATAAAAAACAGCGCCCGAAAGTACGTTCCGTCTTCGATGAACGCACAGCGATCTAAACACATGTAATCCACTCATTGTGAAGCCTTGATTTCGTATTTCGTCTGATCGAAAAAGACTCTGAGACACGCTGGCCAAACGGCTGCAGACAGTATACAAAGCCACGTAATGGCCGCCCGTGCATTTCTGGTGGCTCAGTTGCAGATGACGTCAAATGATCGGATTGACATTAACCCCTCACAGGGAGCCTCAGAGAGGCAGAGAAGGACCCGAGTTGATTTGTTATGGTTGGGGCACACCAGGGATTAATGTTTAACATTAACATTTATCCAACTGTTTCCCCAAGACTTTACTGTAGCATTATCTTTGGGACACTTCCGGTTAACAGCAGACATACAAGCTAAAAAAAAACGATACATTATAAACTCAACCATGAGTACGCAGTATGACTGGGTTTGCTGTTACATTGTTTGCTCAAACAGAGCTAATTGGTGTGTTGTATTTCTGTCCACTTCTAATCTTGCAGGTTTAAATGAATGTTGAATTGTTTATTCATCACATCACAGATTGATGAAACCTATATTATCAAATCTAAGATTCTTAAACTAAGGAATGGGATCCTGAAATAATTGTGTATTAAACTTTAGGCATTTAGCAGACAACCAAGGCAATTTACAAGCAAGGACAGCACACAGTAATACATACAACAACTAATCAATGTTAATACATCAAATGCATACAAATAGTAATCCAAAAAAGTAAGTGGGCCAAGAACCTATTCAATACATTTAAAAAACAATCAAACTGAATAATCTGTACATCGAAGCTATACACACTGAAGCTCAATGTACAATGTACTTCTGACTACGGCAGAAGCTAAGGAGTGAGTCTGCAGTTCTAATTGCAATGTGGAGTTCATTAGGCTACACAGTGTGGGGCCAGAAGAGTCTGGAATGAGTGGACCCTTGATGTAGTTGGTTACTGTTACTGAATTAATACATGTTGTATCCCAGTCAGAGCAGTAGACTAAATACATGATTTGCTTTACAGGATTACATGTTTCATGAATCTCTGTTTCATGACCTGACATTGGACAGTTAGCTTCAATCATCAAAGTCTGCTTTAACATTTAACCCAGTTAGAGTGTAGGGTTATAGATAATAACCCAGTTAGAGTGTAGGGTTAGGGATGTTATGTTCAACTAACTTCAGCTACAGTACACTGCCAGACAATTCATTATGTTTTATTTGGATTAAATTAAATAGAGCAAATACAATTGCAGAGGGTGGTAATGTTCACATTTGAAAACCAGAAATGTCATTTCACCAAGTCTTTACAGCTGTGCCTATTTATGCATTAACATACATTGGCTGCATTGACCCTCACAGCATGTTTCGAATAGGTTGACGGCCTGGTTTCGGGAAACCTTTTAAAAGACCCCCCGCAGGGCATGAATCTCGCAAAGTGCATATCTATGACAGAGGCCTTTGAATCACACTTTGAATGTGAGTGACGTTTGGAATATTACACACCACAATAGCAATGCTATTCCACCCTGTCCGTTTGGTATGTGTCACCTATGGACATGTACTGTACTGAACTGTAAACTGTTACTGAGGGATATGAAAAGACAATGAATTAGAGGAAGAACGGAGGGAATATAACATGGCATTATGGACTGAGATAATGGATTAGAGTGGGGTGGTTCTGTGCCTTTCCTCCTTCCTGCTGCAGGTAACGTGATGGTGATACCTGTCGCTCTGCCATTGGATGGCAAGAGCATAAAGGAGCGAGCATTCGGCAGCGCGCGAGAGAGACACGCCGCTGAAACCGAACAGACGCCGACACCACGCTGTTTGTGACCAGGTCCCCGTCCAACTAAGCCACGCCGTTCGTCCGACAGAGAACACCGATGCAAAGACCCGCTGATATGCCTACGAGCCCTGCTTTAAAGGGACGTTTCCACTGAGCTACGATCGTGTGAGTGTGACGCCACATTGACAATAGATTACCGTTGCTGACGGCCTATCTTCTTTCCCAGTGTTCCCGTGCGCCGCGGAGCTCATCGCTGACGGCTCGACGAGAATCGCCGCTTCCTTCCCAGTGTTTCCGTGTGCTTCAGAGTAGAGCCCGACCGATATATCGGTCAATTCGATATATCGGTCGTTTTGGAGGTATCGGTATCGGTATCGGTATCGGTGAATTATTCCACCGATACCGATATATTTTTTTTTTTATTTTTTTTTTTATTTTTTTTTGACCCCATTAAATCTAGTAAACATGATTTCAATCGCGATTTTGCATGTTCCACCCCCCATACAACCCCATCTTTCATACAGGGCAGCCATCTTTGCTTACATAACATGAAACGTAAAACATAATGGCTATTTTCTCAAGAATGCCTGAACGGATTTCCAATCTGATTTTTTTGTTTGAAAGCTGTGAACAGCCTGCACAAACATGGTGCATGCTCTGTGCATGGGCGTGCATGATCTGTGCACTATAAATTACATGGAAGTCTATGGAGATTTATGGCAGGGAGAACCCAAAGAAGGCATATTTAATTGGCAGTAACTGAGTTAATTGTCTGCGGATAGAGCATGAAACCCTGAGTTATATAGGCCTATGTGTGGGCAATACCAGAATTATCCAGCAGAGTGCAGTATAATAGTCCAAGATGCAAGCCAACACTACTGGAGCTGCTGCCTCTCGTGTGTCGTTCACTCACCACATGCACTGTCTAACTCTGATTTTTCATGTTGCGGTGGAGGAAGGTGTGTAGGCCTATGTGAAAATCCACAGAGAAATATAGATGTCTGACTATAGACTATAGAACTTGTGTTGTTTAATTGCTTGGCAATGCATTTACGTTTGGATAAAAGACACATATTAATTCATAAACGAGACAAAACACAGCAGAACCCCCAAATTAAAAGAGTATTATTATCCAACAAGCAATAGAAATTGATAACTGCGACCAAACTTAAAGTTTGACATGAAAAGCACAAAAAAAGCAATAATCTGACCATTTATCCGAGGGGCGAGCTGTCAATTAAATGATCTTAAATGAATATTTTTTTTTTTTTACAAAACATCGGTATCGTATCGGTATCGGTGCTCTAGCACTCTCCAACATCGGATATCGGTATCGGTCGGAAAAAATGGTATCGGTCGGGCTCTACTTCAGAGCAGCATCGCCGACGGCTCGACGGCCCGCCAGGGACGCCCGATTCGCCGTGACGACAGCACTGTTGACTACTGCAGTGGTTCTCAACCTGTGGGTCGCGACCCCCAGGGGGGTCGCCAAAACATTTCGGGGGGTCGCCAGATTTCTTGGTAAATCTGGCGGTTCCCCGGGTATCTCCTGTTACCCGAGTGGAGCCGAGACAGGCCGAGATTGAATGAAAGAATGCATCAACTGCACTAAATACATCACGCCACAAGATGGCACTAAACGATGCAGCATGTAATCTGATGCTTTGTTTGTGACAAGTTGTTTAGAACTCACTCAGTCACAAGTCGACACTGCATGGGGCAGTTGGATTGTTATTATTATAAAAGATTGTTGATATTAACGTAACGTTTTGGTTAACGGTTTACAATGGAGTTGTCATTGCGTGTTGTCATGCTCTGCAAAGCATAATTGGAAACTCAAAGCAGAAGGATATAATGAACAACACATGCGACAGAAAATGATAACATTAGCATTGACTAGCCAAAGAAGAAGGAATAGACTAAAGAAAACATGGATTTATTTGTATTTACAAACTGTCCGCATTGATTGACTTACTGGTCTGGGAAAAGATCATGTTGTGACGAGAGACAGCACCGCGGACAGCAACAGCTGCAACCATTACCATGGCGACGTTTAGGTAAGAAAGACGTCACGTCTCATACAACTCTTAATATAATAACGTTGGCATTCTTTCATTTCGGGGCCACAGGTTCGGGTCTCAGAACTCTCGTTCTGCTCGGGTATCGGATCTAATTTTTCTAATAACAGGCGGGGCCGTTCGGACCGGGTCTGTCACGTTTCGGGGCTGATCGGGTAACGGTTCTCAAATTCCAAATTATAGACGGGGCCATATGGGTCCGGTTCCATTTTCCCCGGGTCCTTTTGGGTTCGGGTAGTTAGAATTGGACCCGTGAAGACCTCTAGTGCCCTGGCATACTTGGCAGGAATATTTGATAAACTCAACACATTAAACCTGTCGCTCCAAGGCTCAAACAATAACATTCTCAATATTTCTGATAAGATCGCTGGGTTTCAGAGGAAGCTAGAACGCTGGGCAACGCGAGTCAATGAGGGTAATATTGACATGTTTCCAGAGCTTGAGGATTTCATGGATAATTATGACATAAATAGAGACATCATAAACGGAGATATCATCTCTCATCTGAGAGGTTTGACTGATTGTTTCCACAAGTCAGTCACTCAGATCCAGTTCAATTATATATTGTTTCTCCCTTTTTTTTTCTTTTATTGCTGGACGGTTTCATGTAACGTTACGAGCATAATTAATGCAGCTGTCAGATCCAGTTACATTATATATTGTTTCTCCCTTTTTTATGTTATTGCTGGACAGTTTCATGTGGCTAAAAACGTTAAGAACATAATTAATGCTGCAATAAGAAAATAAATGCGTCATTATTCATATCACATGTCAGTGTTGTTTTCTCTGCATAACGCTTTAGAAGTAGCGTAGTAGCAGTGAAAACAGCTGATCTACAATCTCACAATGCGGCGCGGTGCGGCGGGGGGGGGGGGGGCGTGGTCCGTAAGGGCCGGGGGTCGCGAGTCAAAATGTGATTATTTTGGGGGTCGCGGCCAGAAAAGGTTGAGGACCCCTGGACTACTGTAACACGCCAGCCAACCCGGCCTAAAAGGGACGGTCAATCCGAGCTCTAACATTGTGTGAGTGTGATGCCACATTGATCTCTTCACTCCATCGCTTACCGAGCCTTTGTTTCCCTCCTCAGCCACCATCGACACCACGCTGTTCTCCGGGACTCGTTGCCAGGCAACCACGGGGCTTCCATCCACCTAGAGCCACGAGTGGGTGGAGCCGGTGGACAGTGACATTATCCGGCCCGACTGGGCAGCGATTGGAGGAGAACGGACTATCGGAAGGTTGGGCTCTGGGGCCGAGGTTTGGGGGTTTTATAATAGGTTTTGTTATTTTATTATTAATTCTTATGAATTTGATGCTATGGAAATTGTATTGTATTATTCTAATGCTATTTTAGTATTGGGAGTGTGACGGCTATAGTTATTTGAGAGGGGCTACTTGCAGAAGGGAAATTATACTCAGTGGGGTCCATCACCTGTCCTCTACTGCCCCCTTATGGTGGACGTGCACATTTTGGGGTTTTATTATTGAACCCATTTAATTAGAAGTGTATTGCCGTGTGCATTTGACTTGATTTGCGGTGACATCCTTTTTACTGAAGTGTGGAGTGCTGTGAAGTGTATTGATCCTTGGGCTGTTAGTGGGGATTTGGGGGGGGACAAGCGCTGGGTTTAAAACCTATTTCCTGTGGCTGATTAAGGGGGATAACTATTGCTTGCCCGTTATACACTGCTAATTGCTAAATCTTATTGCATTTCCTTTCTGTATATTAATTAGCCTGTCAACTGTTTTGCTTGTCTTGTGTATTGATCATTTTATATTCAACACAACCATTTTATGTAATCTAGATTGTTAATAAAGGTTTTGTACATTTTCTATCAACGACTGGCCTGCTGTTGTGGTACCTCAGGGGTATTGAATATTTGGAGCCCTTGCTGGGCGACATATGCTGCAATCTTTCACTCACAACTAGTTGTGTCTCTCCCCCTTTGTCTATTTAGAAATAATGTAAATGCCTATACATACCATGTTGCATTGACTCACTGGTGAGAGGGCTGTCGCCGGTGTAGCCTGGACATAACAGCCTATACCATTTGCATTGCAATTCTCTACCTGGACAGGGTGTGTATGTGTGAATGGTGTGTTCAGGTGTGATCTGCATTACCATTGATGGAATGTGGAATGATGGTAGGTCATTTGCAATTGCTTGGTCTGGTGTTTTGTCGACACCAATCATTACAGTAATGTCCCTAATAAGCATAATGCTCCACAACCTGTTGCATAACTTGGGCACAGAGAGGAGGTCCAAGTCTGTGGACCTTAGTTTCTGTGACTGAGTAGGTTTATGGAGGAGGTTTAGTTGTATGTGGGCGAGGTGAATGTTGTAAATGGAAGGAAAAGGCTTAGACTGAATGATCATTTATGTGTCTGTGTGAACTAATTTAAACTAAAGGCTTTTATTCTTTATGAGTATTCATGTGTCTTTTTAGATAACTCATTTGATTAAAGCCTTTATATATATATATATATATATATATATATATAATCTTTATTCAGGAATCACACAGGGGGTCCATATCAAAAACACCAATGACAACAACAGCAACAATACAGTATACAAAAATACATAAAAAGCACATAACCATATGCTGTCAGTGCGCAACAAAAAGGCTTCTGCGCCAATGGCGCCACAGACTTGAGCTATACCTAAGAGAGCTTTTAGTAGGGTCCGTTAGTTTCATTAGAATGTCATTCTCAGATTCATTCAACCGACACATGAATCTGTACATCAAGTTTCTTAATAGAGCTTTAAAAGTAGGTAACCGCAGGCTAACAAATAATTGGCTGGCGCTGTGCCATCTGGGCACACGCAATAGCAGCCGCAGAGCATCATTGTAGGCTACATTCAGTCGCTGTAAGGATTTGGCCTTGTACCTGCCCCACAGGTGAGCAGTGTATAAGGGTGTGCAGTACGCTCTAAACAGTGAAGCTTTAACATCAGAGGAGCACATGTGGAATCTTCTCTTAAGCATGTTTGCTTGTGCATAGAGTTTACTACATTGGCGATGGATATCTCTGTCATCTGACAAATCATCTGATATGTAGTGTCCGAGATATTTAATCTCATTACATATATCCAGAGCTTTGTTACTCAGAAAGAAACGAGGGAAAACAGACCTCTGATCATCTTTAGAGCGCACAATCACTTTTCTCTGCATTGTACTTGATATCAAATTGGTCGCCATACTGAGAGCATATTGAGAGTATCTCTTGTAACCCAGCACTGCATGGGGAAAGCGCCACCATGTCATCCGCATACATAAGATGGTTAATGACAGTATCTCCTACTACACAGCCAGTTTTACAATTATTAAGACGGCTGGACAAGTCGTCCATGAAAACATTGTACAAATAAGGGGAAAGAATTCCTCCCTGTCTCACCCCATTACTTACTTTAAAGCTAGCAGAGACAGAGCTACCCCATTTAATTTGGATAAGCTGGTTTGCATACCAAAAAGCTAGGATGCGAACAATGTATTTGGGTACCCCCCTTTGAGACAACTTAAGAAACAGTTTGCTATGATTGATTCTATCAAAGGCTTTTGAAGAATCTATAAAGCATAAAAACATAGTTGTGTTTAGACCTTGATACTTGGATAGTAGTTCTTTCAAAGCAAATATGCACATGTCAGTTCCATGTTTTCTTTTGAACCCAAACTGATTGTCATTAGTGGAAATATACATTGCTATTCTACTCAGTATGATTGTCTCCAGGACTTTAGATAGCACACTGGCCAGAGCAATTGGTCTATAGTTATTTTTACTATTGATTTTTCCAGTCTTGTCTTTTATGACAGGCACCAGCTGTACAGCTATCATAGAATCTGGTAGAATGCCATGTTTAAAGAAACCATAACAACACAAGGCAAGAAGAGGGATTACCTTCCGACTGGCATGTTTTAAATGCTCAGCCGTAATACAATCGACACCACAGGCCTTATTGTTCTCTAGATTTACAATGGCTTGCTGAATTTCGACTGGAGATATCACTAAGTTCTCAGTTCTCGGTCAACATTATCTGGTATAAATGTGTCGTTGTAAATACAGTTAAACAGCTCATAGTAATGCTGTCTCCATAATTCAGCAATGTTGTCTGAACCACATACGCCATCGATATTAGATGGCAAGGGAGCTTTACAGTTATTCAGTAATTTCACTTCCTTCCAAAAGTCACAGTAGCTGCGATTACTAAGTTTACCAGCTAGCGAGTCGGCCCTCATAGTGGCCTCATTCCTGCTAATAAACCGTACAGCCTGCTTGAACCTCGCATTTGTGCGCTTTTTATTTTCAAATAAAGGCCCATATCTTATTCTACCTGTCTACCTGGGCTATGTTCAGCAGGGACAAGGAGGTTTTGGGTTAACAGCTACTCGCCCCGCTTGGAGTAAGGCAGCAGCACCAGAACGGAGAAAGATGGTGGTGGAGGAAGTACGCCACCAGGAGGAGGCTGGAAGATGGGCCAAGGCAGTCTCTCTTGCAAAACAGGGCCAGTGGACACGATGGGACAGTGTGGAGAGGAGGAAGATCAGCTGGAAGGATATGTGGGCCATGGAAGCGAGGCAGTTGAGCTTTATCATAAGAGCTACATATGACGTTCTTCCAACACCAGTCAACCTTCACCAGTGGTTTGGTGAAGACCCGGGGTGTGCCCTTTGTTCAACTCCAGCCACCCTAAGGCACATTCTATCAGGGTGCAAAACCAGTCTCGCCCAGGGACGTTACACATGGCGCCACAACCAAGTCCTAAAGATCCTTGCCTCCACCTTGGAGGACAAACGAGCTGCCACCAACTCCCTACCGTCACCAGCATCCAACCACCAACAGGCAACCACCTTTGTCTGTAAGGTGGCAAAGGTAACCAGGAGTGGCTTGACACCATCTGAGCGAGGCCAGCTATGTTTGGCTCGCGACTGGAAGATGCTGGCTGATATTGGCCGACAACTTGTGTTTCCTCCAGAGATCGCTACAACCACCCTGAGACCTGACTTGGTGCTCTGGTCCCCTCTAAAAAAGGTGTACATCATCGAGCTCACAGTACCCTGGGAGGACTCAGTGGATGAGGCTTACGAGCGGAAACACCTACGCTATGCAGAGCTCGCGGCTGAAGCACAACAGCGCGGCTGGAACGCTGAAGTCCGCCCAGTGGAGGTGGGATGCAGAGGGTTTGTGGCAAGATCTACAACCAGACTCTTTGCAGACCTGGGAATTAGAGGCCAAAGCCAGTGGTCAGCCATCAAAGCTGCATCGGAGGCAGCCGAAAGAAGCAGCCAGTGGCTTTTTATGAGGAGGAAGGACCCCTGCTGGGCCCCAAAGTAACCAAGCTAGATAGCGTTCGTATAGGTATATACGATGTGTTCTTTGTTCTGGATTGATATCTCTATGCAGTTGATGTATTGATGTTGATTAAGTCTCATGAGGAGGTGGCATAACGCTATTCTCATGCATGCTTAATCACTTTGATTGTTGTATTGCTTATTGCTTATTGTATTGCTTTGCTTGTTGTGGGTCGCTTTGGATTTGGAGCTTCCAGTTTGGGTATTGATGTTGATTAAGTCTCATGAGGAGGTGGCATAACACTATTCTCATGCATGCTTAATCACTTTGATTGTTGTATTGCTTATTGGTTATTGTATTGCTTTGCTTGTTGTGGGTCGCTTTGGATTTGGAGCTTCCAGTTTGGGTATTGATGTTGATTAAGTCCCATGGGGAGATGGCATAACGCTATCCTCATGCTTAATCACTTTGATGGTTGTATTGCGTATTGTATTGCTTTGCTTGTTGTGGGTCGCTTGGATTGGGAGCTTCCAGTTTGGGCATTGAGCTTCTGCTAAATGCCTAAACTGGAGACAGGAGGTTTGCGGTCAGCCTATAGGCTTGACTCAGGGAAAACGACGCCCCTGCCTTGCACAGTCCCATAAGAAGTCTGCCATCCATAAGATGAACGATACTCTCATGATTAATTGGAAATGACGCAAGTTCGGGACTCATGACCCTGAGCTGGCCGCCTCCAGAGAGGGTGTATAATGGCCGAAACACCCTAAGACCTGGAGGAACACTACTGATGATGCGTCCTAGATTAAAAACTAACCCCAGCCCCCCCCTCCCTTGCAGATGACACACACACACACACACACACACACACACACACACACACACACACACACACACACACACACACACACACACACTCTCACACGCATGTGCCTGCACAAAGGAAATTAACATCTTATCCTGTGTTTTGTAAAACCAAACAAATATGCAATACAACCATCAAAGTGATTAAGCATGAGGATAGCGTTATGCCATCTCCCCATGGGACTTAATCAACATCAATACCCAAACTGGAAGCTCCAAATCCAAAGCGACCCACAACAAGCAAAGCAATACAATAACCAATAAGCAATACAACAATCAAAGTGATTAAGCATGCATGAGAATAGCGTTATGCCACCTCCTCATGAGACTTAATTAAGTGTGCCTGCCATGCAATGCAATGGCAAAACACTTATTGTAATCCGCCATACTTAAGTCATTAATTAAGTGTGCCTGCTATGCAATAGCAAAACACTTATTGTAATCCGCCATACTTAAGTCAGTCATGTTCTGGCAAATTTCGGCGCGTAATAACTGCCGCACGATTTACACCACCCCCGCAATATATACATCAAAACGTGCGGCTCGGCCGGGAATGGGGTGCTATTACTTTTCTTTCCGATCCGCGTTACCATGGCGACGTAATTCGCAAAAAACGACGCCCAAAAACCCCATTGACTTAGAATGGGGGAAATTTCGGCACGTAATAACTGCCGCAAGATTTACGCCACCCCCGCAATATATACATCAAAACGTGCGGCTCGGCCGGGAATGGTGTGCTATTACTTTTCTTTCCGATCCGCTTTACGATTGCGATGTAATTCGCAAAAAACAACGCCCAAAAACTCCATTGACTTTGAATGGGGGACTCCGAAAAAAACCCAGAAACTTTGGCGCCACATAACTCTGCCATACTTTTGCCTAGCAACGTCATTTAAAATGTAAAATGCTCACACAACTTTGGTCTTTTTCCGACCAATAGGGATGAGCTGTAATTGATTAAGCCTCGCCCCCTCTTTAACAGGAAGTGCCCTTCACCAAACAGGAAGTGCCTCTATAACTCATGAACCGTTTGTCGTACAGACTTGCGGCTGGTGTCATACCTTTTCTTTTTTTCTCAAATTTTTTTTTCTCAAATTTTTTTTTCTCAAAATTTTTTTTTTCTCAAATTTTTTTTTTCTCAAATTTTTTTTTCTCAAATTTTTTTTTTCTCAAATTTTTTTTCTCAATTTTTTTTTTCTCAAAATTTTTCTTTCTCAGAAATTTTTTTTTCTCAAATTTTTTTTCTCAATTTTTTTTTTCTCAATTTTTTTCTCAAAATTTTTTTTTTCTCAAAAAAATGTTTTTCTCAATTTTTTTCTCTAATTTTTTTTTTCTCAAAAAAAAATTCTCAATTTTTTTTTTTGCAAAAAATTTTTTTTCTCAAAATTGTTTTCTCAAAATTATTTTTTTCTCAAAAATTTTTTTTCTCAAGATTTTTTTTTCTCACAATTTTTTTTTCAAAATTTCTTTTTCTCAAAAAAGTTTTTTTCTCAAATTTTTTTTCTCACAAAACAATTTTTTCTCAAAAAACTGTCGTTAAAGTGCGACCCGTGATAACGGCCAAAAATGCTCCAAAACGCCACTAATTAGTCGAAATGGCTGACTTCCTGTTTGGTTTCTGATTGGCTGCTGGCCTTGTGACGTGGGTAGAGCTGCGAGGGCCTGGTCATCGCTGCTTGCAGCTTTAATTCATTAATCGTCCATGACCTTAATTGGGGCCTATTTCGCCAAACAGGAAGTGCCCCTCACCAAACAGGAAGTGACCCTTGATCTCGTGAACCGTTTGTCATACAGACACGCGGGTTGCGTCAAATGAAATAACGCTAATGCTAACACCAACCGCTACACAAGGTTGCACAGACTTAGCGAGCTGCAGGCACACTTAAAATTTCTTAGAAATTTTCTCTTCTAGTTAAGTCTTTCGCCACGAATTTCTGCACGTAATAACTGCCGCACAATTTACGCCACCGCCGCAATATATACATCAAAACGTGCGGCTCGGCCGGGAATGGTGTGCTATTACTTTTCTTTCCGATCCGCGTTACCATTGCGACGTAATTCGCAAAAAACGACGCCAAAAAACCCCATTGACTTAGAATGGGGGAAACTTCGGCACGTAATAACTGCCGCACGATTTACGCCACCCCCGCAATATATACATCAAAATGTGCGGCTCGGCCGGGAATGGTGTGCTATTACTTTTCTTTCCGATCCGCTTTACGATTGCGATGTAATTCGCAAAAAACAACGCCCAAAAACTCCATTGACTTTGAATGGGGGACTCCGAAAAAAACCCAGAAACTTTGGCGCCACATAACTCTGCCATACTTTTGCCTAGCAACGTCATTTAAAATGTAAAATGCTCACACAACTTTGGTCTTTTTCCGACCAATAGGGATGAGCTGTAATTGATTAAGCCTCGCCCCCTCTTTAACAGGAAGTGCCCTTCACCAAACAGGAAGTGCCTCTATAACTCATGAACCGTTTGTCGTACAGACTTGCGGCTGGTGTCATACCTTTTCTTTTTTTCTCAATTTTTTTTTTCTCAAATTTTTTTTTTCTCAAATTTTTTTTTCTCAAATTTTTTTTTCTCAAATTTTTTTTTCTCAAAAATTTTTTTTTCTCAAAAATTTTTTTTCTCAAATTTTTTTTTTCTCAAATTTTTTTTTTCTCAAATTTTTTTTCTCAAAATTTTTTTTCTCAAAAATTTTTTTTTCTCAAATTTTTTTTTCTCAATTTTTTTCTCAAAATTTTTTTTTTCTCAAAATTTTTTTTTTCTCAAAATTTTTTTTTTCTCAATTTTTTCTCAATTTTTTTTTTCTCAATTTATTTTTTTTTCTCAAAAATTTTTTTTCTCAAAATTGTTTTCTCAAAATTATTTTTTTCTCAACATTTTTTTTTCTCACATTTTTTTTTCTCAAGATTTTTTTTTCTCACAATTTTTTTTTCAAAATTTCTTTTTCTCAAAAAAGTTTTTTTCTCAATTTTTTTTTCTCACAAAACAATCTTTTCTCAAAAAACTGTCGTTAAAGTGCGACCCGTGATAACGGCCAAAAATGCTCCAAAACGCCACTAATTAGTCGAAATGGCTGACTTCCTGTTTGGTTTCTGATTGGCTGCTGGCCTTGTGACGTGGGTAGAGCTGCGAGGGCCTGGTCATCGCTGCTTGCAGCTTTAATTCATTAATCGTCCATGACCTTAATTGGGGCCTATTTCGCCAAACAGGAAGTGCCCCTCACCAAACAGGAAGTGACCCTTGATCTCGTGAACCGTTTGTCATACAGACACGCGGGTTGCGTCAAATGAAATAACGCTAATGCTAACACCAACCGCTACACAAGGTTGCACAGACTTAGCGAGCTGCAGGCACACTTAAAATTTCTTAGAAATTTTCTCTTCTAGTCAACATCAATACCCAAACTGGAAGCTCCAAATCCAAAGCGACCCACAACAAGCAAAGCAATACAATAAGCAATAAGCAATACAACAATCAAAGTGATTAAGCATGCATGAGAATAGCGTTATGCCACCATGAGACTTAATCAACATCAATGCATAGAGATATCAATCCAGAACAAAGAACAATATTATTAAAATCTGACATTAACTGGCTGGCGTTCTGTTCTGGGAGGTCCCAAAATAGATAACCCCCAGAAAGGGGGCAGGGGGTCCGGAACATTTTACACCCATCATTAAGTGTGCCTGCCATGCAATGCAATGGCAAAACACTTATTGTAATCCGCCATACTTAAGTCATTAATTAAGTGTGCCTGCTATGCAATAGCAGAACACTTATTGTAATCCGCCATACTTAAGTCAGTCAGTCAGTCAGTAAGTAATGTTCTTGCAAATTTCTGCTCGTAATAACTGCCGCACAATTTACGCCACCGCCGCAATATATACATCAAAACGTGCGGCTCGGCCGGGAATGGTGTGCTATTACTTTTCTTTCCGATCCGCGTTACCATTGCGACGTAATTCGCAAAAAACGACGCCAAAAAACCCCATTCACTTAGAATGGGGGAAATTTCGGCACGTAATAACTGCCGCACGATTTACGCCACCCCCGCAATATACACATCAAAACGTGCGGCTCGGCCGGGAATGGTGTGCTATTACTTTTCTTTCCGATCCGCGATACGATTGCGATGTAATTCGCAAAAAACGACGCCCAAAAACCCCATTGACTTAGAATGGGGGACTCCGAAAAAAAACCAGAAACTTTGGCGCCACATAACTCTGCCATACTTTTGCCTAGCAACGTGATTTAAACTTTAAAATGCACACACAACTTTGGTCTTTTTCCGGCCAATAGGGATGAGCTGTAATTGATTAAGCCCCGCCCCCTCTGTAACAGGAAGTGCCTCTATAACTCATGAACCGTTTGTCGTACAGACTCGCGGCTGGTGTCATAATTTTTTTTTTCTCAAAATTTTTTTTTCTCAAAAATTTTTTTTTCTCAAAACATTTTTTTTCTCAAAATTTTTTTTTTCTCAAATTTTTTTTTTCTCAAATTTTTTTTTTCTCAAAAATGTTTTTTTCTCAAAAATGTTTTTTTCTCAAAATTTTTTTTTTCTCAAAATTTTTTTTGTCTCAATTTTTTTTTTCTCAAAACATTTTTTTTCTCAAAATTTTTTTTTCTCAATTTTTTTTTCTCACTTTTTTTTCTCAATTTTTTTTTTCTCAAAAATTTTTTTTTCCTCAAAAAAATGTTTTTTTCTCAAAAAACTTTTTTTTTTCTCAAAAAACTTTTTTTTTCTCACAAAACTGTCGTTAAAGTGCGACCCGTGATAACGGCCAAAAATGCGCCAAAACGCCACTAATTAGTCGAAAAGGCTGACTTCCTGTTTGGTTTCTGATTGGCTGCTGGCCTTGTGACGTGGGTAGAGCTGCGAGGGCCCGGTCATCGCTGCTTGCAGCTTTAATTCATTAATCGTCCATGACCTTAATTGGGGCCTATTTCGCCAAACAGGAAGTGCCCCTCACCAAACAGGAAGTGACCCTTGATCTCGTGAACCGTTTGTCATACAGACACGCGGGTTGCGTCAAATGACAAGATTAAGAGTCCTTAAACTTAATTGGGGCCTATTTCGCCAAACAGGAAGTGCCCCTCACCAAACAGGAAGTGACCCGTTTTCTCGTGAACCGTTTGTCGTACAGACATGTGGGTGGTGTCATATGAAGAACAATAATGTTAACGTTTATGCAAAAAAATGCTAATGTTAATAACGCTAATGCTAACACCAACCGCTACACAAGGTTGCACAGACTTAGCGAGCTGCAGGCACACTTAAAATTTCTTAGAAATTTTCTTTTCTAGTTAAGTCTTTCGCCACGAATTTCTGCACGTAATAACTGCCGCACAATTTACGCCACCGCCGCAATATATACATCAAAACGTGCGGCTCGGCCGGGAATGGTGTGCTATTACTTTTCTTTCCGATCCGCGTTACCATTGCGACGTAATTCGCAAAAAACGACGCCAAAAAACCCCATTGACTTAGAATGGGGGAAACTTCGGCACGTAATAACTGCCGCACGATTTACGCCACCCCCGCAATATATACATCAAAATGTGCGGCTCGGCCGGGAATGGTGTGCTATTACTTTTCTTTCCGATCCGCTTTACGATTGCGATGTAATTCGCAAAAAACAACGCCCAAAAACTCCATTGACTTTGAATGGGGGACTCCGAAAAAAACCCAGAAACTTTGGCGCCACATAACTCTGCCATACTTTTGCCTAGCAACGTCATTTAAAATGTAAAATGCTCACACAACTTTGGTCTTTTTCCGACCAATAGGGATGAGCTGTAATTGATTAAGCCTCGCCCCCTCTTTAACAGGAAGTGCCCTTCACCAAACAGGAAGTGCCTCTATAACTCATGAACCGTTTGTCGTACAGACTTGCGGCTGGTGTCATACCTTTTCTTTTTTTCTCAAATTTTTTTTTCTCAATTTTTTTTTTCTCAAATTTTTTTTTTCTCAAATTTTTTTTTCTCAATTTTTTTTTTCTCAAATTTTTTTTCTCAAAATTTTTTTTTTCTCAAATTTTTTTTCTCAAATTTTTTTTTTTCTCAAATTTTTTTTTTCTCAATTTTTTTCTCAAAAATTTTTTTTTCTCCAAAAATTTTTTTTCTCAATTTTTTCTCAAATTTTTTTTTTCTCAAAAAAAAATTTTCTCAATTTTTTTTTCTCAAAAATTTTTTTTCTCAAAATTGTTTTCTCAAAATTATTTTTTTCTCAAAAAAATTTTTTCTCACATTTTTTTTTCTCAAGATTTTTTTTTCTCACAATTTTTTTTTCAAAATTTCTTTTTCTCAAAAAAGTTTTTTTCTCAAATTTTTTTTCTCACAAAACAATTTTTTCTCAAAAAACTGTCGTTAAAGTGCGACCCGTGATAACGGCCAAAAATGCTCCAAAACGCCACTAATTAGTCTAAATGGCTGACTTCCTGTTTGGTTTCTGATTGGCTGCTGGCCTTGTGACGTGGGTAGAGCTGCGAGGGCCTGGTCATCGCTGCTTGCAGCTTTAATTCATTAATCGTCCATGACCTTAATTGGGGCCTATTTCGCCAAACAGGAAGTGCCCCTCACCAAACAGGAAGTGACCCTTGATCTCGTGAACCGTTTGTCATACAGACACGCGGGTTGCGTCAAATGAAATAACGCTAATGCTAACACCAACCGCTACACAAGGTTGCACAGACTTAGCGAGCTGCAGGCACACTTAAAATTTCTTAGAAATTTTCTCTTCTAGTTTACTCATTTGATTCCTTGGCCCAGAAAACATAAGATTGGCATGTTTAATTCAGTGTCTAGTTTGTCTAGAATCCAAGATAGCACAAATGATGTATTTTATGTTGGCCATTTTTAATGTCCAAAATGGCAGCTTTGCAGATGTCTGTGCAAATGAGATTTGTGGATTCCTCATTCTCTGAATATTCCAAAAAAAGTATACTTTTACAAATCAACAAAGTGGTTCATGTAGTATCACTATGTTAACTTGTTTTATAGGATATCTGAAATCCTATGAAAATAGTGTGGTGCATTGCGAGCTAATAGATCAGCTATTTACAAAATAAATGTTGAGAAGTTATAAAGTATAGCCTTTGCCTCCAGTCACCATTCAATTTATCATAAATCTGGAAGGGTGAACACTTCTTGCGAGTCGTGCACGCACATAAAACGAAGCAGTGATTATTATTGTATTGTTCACAGTAGTTATTGTACATGCTCTGATAACATTATGTAATGATAAAGCACAGAGAGAGGACATGTATTGGTAAAACCTTTATTAAATCAAACAAACATTATCAATATCCACCCTCCCCCAGGTATAAAGATGGTTCTTTAAGTTTACAAAGCAAATGTATAGACACAAAACACTGTAGTAGAATGTTAACAAGTAATCCAACAATAGGACCCCCAATGGAAATGGAAAGCAATGTGCTTTCTTGAAGAAAAAAAAAGTATGTGTCTTTGCAAACTGTTAATACAGTATTCAATCAATCAAAACTATGTGTTGATTTCACCAGACTCATCTACCAAATATATACTCTGGCAATTTCACAATCCAAACAACACCCGTCATAACTACACAATACGTATTGCATTAACCTCAATGAATATGACTTGTTAAGTTCTGACAAATGTGGACAAATGCTGTTCTACTGTAGCAATCCATCACAATCCATCACAATAAACTGTGTATTTTACTCAGTCATGTTGCGATTATATGACTCCACGGCTTTAGCGTCCTTTTCATTGTCATCCTGGCTTAACTGAATGATCCTTTATGTGTATGTGTGAACTAACTTAAACTAAAGGCTTTCGCTTGTATGAGTCTTCATGTGTGTTTTTAGATTACCCATTTGATTAAAGCCTTTATCACATACTGTACAAGAAAGGGGCTTTTCCCCTGTATGAGTCATCATGTGTTTTTTTAGATGACCTGTTCGAGAAAAGTTTTTACAACAAACTGCACAAGAAAATGGCTTTTCACCTGTATGAGTCATCGTGTGTCTTTTTAGATCACTAGTGGTAGGACAACCTTTACCACATACGGTACAAGTATAGGGCTTTTCTCCTGTATGAGTCATCATGTGTGTTTTTAGATTACCTGCGCTAACACAGCCTTTACCACAGACTGTACAAGAAAAGGGCATTTCCCCGTTATGAGTCATAATGTGTATTTTTAGATGACCTTTCGTAATACAGCCTTTACCACAAACTGTACAAGTAAAGGGCTTTTCCCCTGTATGAGTCATCATGTGTCTTTTTAGATCACTAGTGGTAGGACAACCTTTACCACATACGGTACAAGTATAGGGCTTTTCTCCTGTATGAGTAATCATGTGTGTTTTTAGATTACTTTTCGTAGCACAGCCTTTACCACAAACTGTACAAGAAAAGGGCCATTCGCCTGTATGGATCATTGTGTGCCTCTTCAGATCTTTCTTACAATTAAACATTTTGCCACACTCTGTACAACTAAAACTTTTCTTCCCTGTGTGACTCCTCATGGATTGAGTTTGTTTTGATGACAGCTTGCACTGTCCTCCCACATTTATTGTGTGGGATTTCAATTTGTTTAAAGCTGACTGATCTCCCCTGGTCTCCTCCCACTCATCACTGTCATCAGTTTCTGATTCAGAACGGTGTGAAGAGAGAAGATGGTCATCACTAGTTGGTTGTGATGTTTCACAGTCCTCTACATCAGCTTGTGTTTTCATGTGTTCAGTCAAGGTGCTGGCTACAGGCGCTGTCTCTCTGTTTTCATCATCATCTTCACTTTTCACTGCTAGTAATGTCAATGTTGACCCACCAGCCTCTTCCTCCTGTTCTTCTTTAATCTGTGGAGGTTGTTGTTCCTCCTGAACCAGACTGGAGCTCCACTCCTCTCTACACACAGGGGCGTGCAGGAAGTCTAGGAAAAAGATACAAGACTTTAGTTTTACTACTTTTTACTACAATGTTCCCTCAGTTCACTTAAAAATGGAGCACACACATCCTTCAGTGCCTAGGTGTAGGACAAACAAAAGTGCAACAAAATAAAATAAAGTCTGCAAAGTATTACACCTTAATTAAAACCTTAAAAGCGATTCTAAAACGCCTAGTTCCTTTCCTTGATTCTGATTGGCTGGTTTCCCTTAATTGCTGTGGTATGTGAGCCTATAATCCCCACCGTGTTTAGATCAAAGCCAGGTGTGTAATTTTTTTCCACAGTGCTGTGAGGCTGAACTAGAGAAGGGAACGTTTGATTTTCTCTCAAATCCTGCCGTGCGTGCATAGGACAGTGACTGAATGGCTCCGGGCGGGGCTTGTAAAGGCAACAAGCGCCCTCTATTCTCCAGGCACTACTCGGCTGTTTAGTTTAGGTTGCTATGCTAGCGGTTTTGATGTGATGTTCACCCACATAGCAGCTAAATCTCGATGAAAATAAACATGTGTATGGATCGAATATGGTTCTTAACATGAGACTGATCTAACACTTAAGTGTTGTTTCCCTATTTTTTTGGCAAAAAGAATGATGCACACTGTCTAAACACACACTGGCTTCCGTTCCTGGTGGGACGGTCCGCTTTTCCGAAACACCGCTATTCCGACGGACCCCCATTACGAAAATAAAAATAGAGACACCTCTATTACGAATATAGGATTCTCTCCCCTTCGCTCATCCCCCCCCCCCCCCCCCCTCTCAACCCCCCCTCACCCCTCGCGCTCATCTATCTATAAATGCGACAAATCTCTGTCTGTTTGTTTGTTTGTAATCCGCGTATCTCGAGAACCGTTCGTCCCACCGGCTTCAGATTCGGCACGCGCGTTCCCCGCCGCCGCGCGGAGTGCAGTGCCGGGCCTCGACCCGACCCGACTCGCGGTTTTCCGAAACCGGCGCGAAACGTTCGGAATCTCCTTATGCGGAGCTGATTGTTGACATCAGGCTGTTCCGGAGGAAGCGCTGACTCATTGTGACATCACTTCATAAAAGGCTCTGACATCACGTACGCCACATGAGTCAACAAAAAATATCTGTGAATGTGTATGTATGTATGTAATCCGAGTATCTCTAAACCATTCTTCCCACGTTCTCCATATATGGGCATAAAATGAATGCCCGTATGCGGAACTGATGTCTGACATAAGAGTTTTCCGCAACCAGTACTGTGTGTGCAGAGATCTCCATATATGGGCATAAGGGGTATGGGCATAAAATGAATCCCCGAATGCGGAGCTGATGTCTGACATCAGAGTTTTCCGCAACCGGTACAGTGTGTGCAGAGATCTCCATATATGGGCATAAGGGGACAATGGCAAACAGATGGTCAAAACGGGTCCTATGACAACAGGTATATTGGGGTTTGCATTAAAGGGTGGGGACAAAGGCTAACAGAAGGCAAACAAATGGTCCAAACGGGTCCTATGACAACAGGTATATTGGGGTTTGCATTAAAGGGTGGGGACAAAGGCTAACAGATGGTCAAAACGGGTCCTATGACAACAGGTATATTGGGGTTTGCATTAAAGGGTGGGGACAAAGGCTAACAGAAGGCAAACAGAGGGTCCAAACGGGTCCTATGACAACAGGTATATTGGGGTTTGCATTAAAGGGTGGGGACAAAGGCTAACAGATGGTCAAAACGGGTCCTACGACAACAGGTATATTTGGGTTTGCATTAAAGGGTGGGGCAGGCATAAAATGGACGCAAATAGACAGATATCTCCATATATGGGCATATGGGCATAAAATGGACCCAGAACTATATCTGCATTGATCTCCATATATGGACATAAAATGGACGCCGACAGACAGACAGATACAGATATCTCCATATATGGGCATAAATGGACACAGGCAAACAGATGGTCAAAACCGAAGGGCGGCCCAGCTTCTAGTTACTTAAAACAGCCATCACCCATTCCCTCTCTCAATGATTTGTATAGGACTCTCTCCCCTTGCGCTCACCCCCCCCCCCCCCCCTCTCTCTCTCACTTGCTCGCCCGCTCCCCCGCTCCCTCTCTCTGTCTCTCTCTCATTTCAGTCTCAGTTTGCGATGCACGCAATGCATGTAAAGCCATGGGAATTAAGGAATGCACGCACGGTCAACAATCAACCCATAAACAAACATGATGATACAATAAGCCCTTTTGCAAATCCCGCCCCATTCTGCCCTGTTACTATGATAGGACATTTGACCCTGGGCAGATTGTTTTTATAGTGGCAGTGAATGGGATTTGTTTTCCCTTCATAGCCTCATTACAGCTATATAAAGTACCAAAGGAAAAACATCTAGGTGATATTAATAAAAAGGGAAGACAAAGGTACAGTAGTTACATTGCAAAACAGGGGGTTTACCCGAAAATATATGTTTTAATTTGTTTAATCCCAGTGGGACAGAATCCTCTTTGCAGATTCTTTTATAGTGGTAGTGGATGGGATTTTTTTTTCCCTTCATAGCCTCATTACAGCTATATAAAGTACCACAAAAAACACATCTACGTGATATTAATAAAAAGGGAAGAAAAAGGTACAGTAATTACATAGCAAAACAGTAGTTTTCCCCCCGAAAATAAATGTTTTAATTAGTTTAATCCTCTGGATCAGAAAGAGAATAGACCGCGCATTGCATCCTGGGTAGGAAGAGGACAGAACTATAATCCTAACCTCACATAATAGGCTGGCTTTTTGTAATTCTGCCCATTTAAAATATATGTACCCAATCGTGACTCTTAGACCATTGATATGGTCCATGTGAACTAGTTTGTTGAAGCTTATTCATTATGATGAGCGAGATCACGGCCGAGATCGCGGCCGTACCGGGCGATCGCCGTGTCGCGCACTGCGGACAGTTTTGAAAGCCACATTTAACATTCTCCACTGCACAAACTCCACCCCCGATAGCAAAAAGTGAATGTTTTTTTCTGGTTGGCCAGTCAGGGAGTCTCAGGGACCAATCAGAAGGCTGACAAACGGTCTATTGATTTAAGTTCTTCATGAGGAGATGCCATGGAGTGGAGACAGTAGGAAGAACACCACCAAAGTCTCTTAAACTCTTCCAAAGTTGCACAACGTGCGCATGGATTCATGCACTGTGTCACCACTCGACAGTGAGTACTGAGTAGCCTTTTTAATTAATTGCTGGCCAGATTAATCTATCAACCTTATGAAACAATTGCGCAGACCCGCGCAATTGTCAAGACGTATTGTATTGTAATTTGTTGCCATGAAACATGATGCAATAGCCTACAGAAACACCTTGTTGTGAAAGAAGTGTGCCACATATGCAGACACAGCCTGCGCGATTGTAGTCCAATTAATTCCCTTATGCAAGATTGAAGCTGTTTTGTTTTTTTGTTTAGCCTACTTTTCATTCAATTCGTTTTCAGTCCCATGCAGTAGGCCTAATAGGCTACTTTAACTGTTGCTATTGGCTGTTTGTGCACCTGCTTGTAATTTATGCATTACAATTATGCCTACTTCTGCTGCTGACATGACAGTGAAATTAGAATCATTAGGAGAGAGAAAGGCCTTCTTCTGAATGTGTGAGTGGCTTATTGGAGGGCTGCATCTTTGATGCGGGCATCCGATAGTTACATTTCAACTATATTATTTTATTACATTGTATATACAGAAGTTAAAGAGAGAGAGAGAGAGAGAGAGAGAGAGAGAGAGAGAGAGAGAGAGAGAGAGAGAGAGAGAGAGAGAGAGAGAGAACGGACTGCGCCTAAACACTGTTCGAACGGTGTGAACGGACTATAGGGACTCATGGACTAAATATTAAATAATAGCCTAATTAATAGGCTTTTCGGAATAGCGGGGTCTTATATAAAAATTGGAACCACCGTTACTCCGAACAATGCAAGTCAACGTTCGGAAAAACGGTCTTTCGGAGTAACGGGGTGTAACCGTGGATGGTAAACAAGGAAATGTCTCTTCCTGGTGGCGGAGAAGTGTGCCTTTTTCTTTAATATTGGGATGTTTAGAATGATTTATGTTGCCATATTGTAACCGTTTTAGAAAAGCAATAAGCCACGCAAGGCTTGTGGTTACCTGGCATGTTACACCAGCTGAGAGGGTTGGACTCCGCCTCGTGTTTCCCAATGTCTCTCAGCCGGTGTAAAATACCTGGTAACCACTCGCCTCTTGTGGCTTATTGCTTCAATAAGATATTGTTTGAAAGAGGACTTGAAACTAGTAATTGAATGTCTTTCTTTAAAAAAAAACTCTCCAGAAATAAGACTAGAATTATATTCCGATTGAGAGGTGGTCCTTATTATTATTATTTTGAAAGTAATGACATGCAAGCTCAACGAGTCTTCTGCAGCAGTTTGGTTAATGCAGGGTTCCATGCATTGATTATTAATGCCACCATCACAACAGAAATAAACAGAGTGCTTGAAACTTACTGAGATCCAGGTGGTCTTCATGTTCCTCTTTAAGGTGGTCTTCAGGTTCCTGTTTAATAGAAACAGTCCTGGCTGGAGAACTGATCTTCACCTGCAGACTGGACTCCATACACTGATCTGGAATGAAGGAATAACACGGAAACGTTAATAATAAGGACTTGAATAATAGACATTGGTGTGAAATGAATATAAACTTGAACTCGTTGATTGCTTTCATAAAGAAAAATGGTTTCAGTGTGTCCATCATGCACGGCGTGCACAGCGTGCATGCCACGATAAATGTCCGTACAGAAAATATTGCATGCTTTGTGATGAAGTATAGCATTGTTTTCAAAGGAGATGGAGGCAGGATCATTTTACATGGGAGCCAATGGAGAATCTGACTAATATGACTTGTTAAATTCTGATAAATGTGGAAAGACTGTTCTGCTGTTCTGGAGCATGCAAAGCCATCACAAGAAACGAGATGATATCATTGTATGAACCGATCATGTTTTTATTTTTTATTACTCATGTGGGTGTTTTTAGTTGACCCTCGTGAAAACAGCCTATACAGTGCAAGAAATTGGCTTTTCACTAACTAGGCACAAAAGAAAACTAAAGGCGTGTGTTTGTGTTTGTGTGTTTTTAGAGTACCAATTTGATTAAAGAAATGGCAACAAATTTGTTGGAGTAACAATGCATTTTAACATTTCAACAACATATCCTCTATCCCATTCCCACAACTGGTCTGACATGCTTTCAAAACAGCACACACAAAATGGCCCTGTTTGACTTGTAAACAGAAAACGATTGAAAGGCTGTTGTTACGATATTGAAGGTGGTATTATATGTTATGCGTGGATAGTTTTCTCTTCTCTCTGTGGCTGCGTGGGTCTGTGTGTGCGTGTGTGGTAGAGTGCGTATATGAGAGCGTGGAGCCTGATTGGATGATCATAGGAGGGGAGTTCCAGTCGCAGCCAGTCCGGATTGGTGTCCAGAGGACAGCGCCATCTTTAAAAGGCTGTCAGTGAGCCGGCGTCAGCGAACCCGTGCCTTCCTGACTCCCAACCCGTCTGTCTGCCTGTTCGCTGTTGTAGTAGCCATTTGTGCATGTGAAGCCGGAACAGATAGTCGTATGTGAGCTCGAACAAACACTTGATTCCACAATAGCGATTACCGCTGTTTAACACCTCTCGATCTATTATTCTCAGCTAAAGGGGAGAGGGCTGGGTTTTTCTGTTGATTTATTTCGGTTCTTATTATATACTTTGTTTTTCAGTTAAGGAGGGGAAGTATATTGTCTTTTGTTTATTCTGGATAGGTAAGCTATTTTTCTGTTCTAGTTTTAGTTTTGTTGTACCCTGTCCTCCACCCCGGAGGTCTGTCAATCCGAGAAAATGTAATAAAAACACTTCAAAAGTCGAAAGTAAACTGGTTCTTGGGAGTTGGGAAGGTCGGTGTTTCCACACCATATTATGTGGTGCTCTGGTTTCCCCTAAGCCGGAGCGTTACATGGGGGCTCGTCTAAACTTTAATTTTTCGGGTAAGTGCATTTTTTTTTATACTCTTCTTGTGTTTGATTGGCAGTTTTGAGGAGGGTAGGATGAGCGACGAGGAGTTGATAACAGATAAAGGCCCACCAGGGGAGGAGAAGGTGGATGAGAGTGATAAGGGTCCACCACTGGGGAATTTGTGGGAGGAATTTGCTAAGGGTCCATCAGGGGAGAAGCTAGATCGCTGTACAAAAGACAATTTGTTATTACTGGCAAACTTCTTTGGTGTTGATGTGCCTCTTAACGCAAATAAAGATGAACTGAAACGGCTACTAAGTGGGAAGTTGGAGAGGGGTGCGATGTTTCCTGGGGCTGGGGGGGCCAGCGTGGGGGATAGGGAGACACACGGGGACGCGGAGGCGTCACACGCTGTCACACCGCCCCTCACGGCTCATGCCGACATTGCCTCAACGAGTCTAAAAATAACCAGTGGTACAGAGGAACTCCGTTTAATGTTGTGTCTCAGAGAGGCGGAGGGTCGCAACAAAGAATTGGAGTGTCGCAACAAAGAATTGGATGTGGAGTTGGCAAAAATAAAGTTGAGAACGTTGGAAGTTGAGCGGTCATCACCTGGTATTCCCAGTGAGGCACGAGCCCAATCTACTTCCAGTGGGTTTGATGTTGGGAGGCACATTGCACTAGTTCCACCTTTTAGGGAAAATGAGGTGGACTCGTACTTTAATACATTTGAGCGCATTGCCTCTGCATTAAAGTGGCCAAAAGAAATGTGGGCATTGTTAATACAGTGCAAATTGGTGGGGAGAGCGCAGGAGGTATGCGCTAGTTTGCCAGTTGAGGAGGGATTGAAATATGAAGTGGTAAAGTCTACTGTGTTAAAGGCATATGAATTAGTTCCAGAAGCCTACAGACAGAGATTTAGGGGAAAAGAAAAAACTGCCCATCAGACATATGTTGAGTATGCGCGCGAGAAGGAGGTCTTATTTGACAAATGGTGCCAGGCAAGTAAAATAAAGAACATGGAGGAATTACGGCAATTAGTGCTACTTGAAGAGTTCAAAAGATGCTTGCCTGAAAATATTGGTATTTATTTGAACGAGCAAAAGGTTACTACAGTATCTGCAGCGGCTGTGTTAGCTGATGAGTTCGTTTTAACGCACAAGACGGCGTTTTCTGCAGCCGCGGGCCGGGCTAATAACCCTGCCCGACAGCCCTCAGAAAATAGAACCCGGCCACTGAATAGTGCGGGGCGCGCTAATATTATTCCAGGGGAGACCCGGGAATGTTTCTACTGTCACGAATTCGGGCACCTCATTGCTTTATGTCCTAGAAGGAGAGAACAAACTCAGTTAAGAGAGGATAATAGGCCATCTACTATTGGGTTGATCCGTACACAGCCTGGTATCACTCCGCCTGAGGATGAACAAATAGTGGATGGAGCTTTTGAACCTTTTATGTCCTCCGGGTTTGTTTCTCTCCCTGGTGGGGATGGTGTCCAAATTCCCATAACTATTTTGCGTGACACCGGAGCGAAACAGTCTGTCATTTTAGACAGTGTGTTACCTTTTTCTGGAAAAACGTACTGTGGTTTTGACGCGTTGGTGTGGGGAATAGAGATGAGCGTTTTTCGAATCCCCATACACAGCGTATATCTGACGTGCGCTCTTTTCTCTGGGCCAGCTAAGGTTGGCGTGCGGTCCGATTTGCCTGTGCCCGGAGTAACGTTGATTTTGGGAAATGATTTGGCTGGTGGAAAGGTTTTTTCTCCGCTCGAGGTCGGTGGAGACAATTTGTCCGCTCCGTGCGTTTTTGCCCCAGTGGTGTGTGAGCCGTCAACGGTGTTCCCTGTGTGCGCAATTACGCGCGCACAGTCAAAAAAAATAAATGGTGAGGCGGTGGACCTCACAAAAACATTTATGGGTTCTTTAGATGATGTGTCAGGCACTCAGCACTCAGGCACGACTGTCAATTTGTTGCCTAGTGATGCTGAGCTGAATTTATCAGTGGATAAACCCCAGTTCATTCAAGCACAACAATCTGATGATACGTTGAGTACATGTTTTGCTAGTGTCGGGGCACCAAAAGAAATTCCCCATCCTGTTATCTATTTATTAGATGATGGTGTTCTTGTTCGTAAGTGGTCTAAAAATGATTATGACTCGGTATATCAGGTGGTTGTGCCAGAGCCTTTTCGTCCCCAGGTTCTGAGCTTAGCTCATGATCATGTTTTTTCTGGGCATTTGGGAATTAGAAAAACGTATGATAGAATTCTACGGTGTTTTTTTTGGCCTGGGTTAAAAAGTGACGTAGTGAAATACTGTCGTTCATGTCACATATGTCAGGTGGTAGGCAAACCCAACCAGGTTATTCCCCCAGCTCCATTGCAACCCATTCCAGTGATTGGGGAACCATTTGAACATGTAATTATTGACTGCGTTGGTCCATTACCAAAGACGAAATCTGGCAATGAGTATATTTTTACTATTATGTGTGCCGCAACTCGTTTCCCTGAGGCAATTCCGCTGCGTAATATCAAAGCACGGACTATTGTAAAAGCTCTAATAAAATTCTTTTCCACATTTGGTCTGCCGAAGGTGACTCAGAGTGACCTTGGGACGAATTTCATGTCTAAAATATTTGCTCAGGTGATGGAGGAGTTGGCTGTCACACATAAGACTTCAAGCGCTTTTCATGCAGAGTCCCAAGGTGCTATTGAACGTTTCCATCAGACATTAAAATGTATTTTGCGAAAATATTGTCTGGAACACGAGCGAGACTGGGATGAGGGGTTGCCTTTGTTACTGTTTGCAGTTAGGGAAACCACACAGGAGTCCCTGGGGTTTAGCCCGGCCGATTTGGTTTTTGGCCACACGGTGCGTGGCCCACTACGGTTATTACAGGAGAAATGGTGTGCAGATAAACCTAGCCCCAGTCATAACATTTTGGACTATGTTAGTGATTTTAAAGGGCGACTTCACCAGGCGTGTGAGACAGCCCGCAAGAACCTAGCGGGGGCCCAGGAAAAAATGAAGATAAATTATGACATTAAAACAGTGGCCAGGACATTTCAAGTGGGTGAACAGGTACTAGTGTTGTTACCTATGCCGGGCTCTTGCCTGCAGGCTAAATTTTCCGGTCCTTATTTGGTGGAGCGTAAAATAAGTGATAATAACTATGTAATTAGCACTCCTGATCGAAGGAAGAAATTCCGGTTGTGTCATATCAATATGATAAAAAAGTATGTTACACGGGATGGGGATAGTGTTCAGTCCACATCTGTGGTGACGCCGGTGGTCAGTGTTAATGTGGCGCCTGCTCCATATAGTCCTGAGGTGGATGGACTGTATGTGGGCAGTGCGCCGGTGCCATGCGCCAGATTACGGAATTCAGAGATTCTTAGGAATTTAGACAGCCACTTGTCTACGTTGTCAGAGACGGCTCGTAGTGATATTAGTGAGCTAATTTATAGTCATTTAGAACTGTTTGGGGATCACCCCACACAGACTACCGTGCTTCATCACGATGTGGATGTGGGAGAGCAAAGACCAATAAAGCAACATGCCTATCGGGTCAATCCGACAAAAAGAAATTTAATGCAGAACGAGGTAGAATATCTGCTGGAGCGTGGATATGCGGTGCCTAGTTCTAGTTCATGGAGTTCACCGTGTTTATTAGTGCCCAAACCTGATAATACCGTTCGTTTTTGTACTGATTACAGGAAAATAAATGCTGTGACAAAACCAGATTCATTTCCACTGCCTCGTATGGAGGATTGTGTGGATCGTGTAGGGTCTGCACAATATGTCACGAAACTTGATCTTTTGAAGGGTTATTGGCAAGTGCCATTAACACCCCGTGCGTCGGAGATTTCAGCTTTTGTCACCCCCGATAATTTTTTGCAATATACAGTTATGCCCTTTGGGCTGAGAAACGCTCCAGCTACGTTTCAAAGATTAATGAATAAAACTTTGGCAGGTATTAAAAATTGCGACGCTTATTTGGACGACGTGGTGGCATATTCATCCACTTGGGAGGAACATGTCCAAACCCTTTATGAAATATTTGGTCGGCTGCGGGAGGCTAATCTCACTGTTAATTTGGCAAAATGTGAATTTGGGAAGGCGACCGTAACCTATTTGGGCAAGGAGGTAGGTCAGGGCTATGTGCGCACTATTGCATCGAAGGTGCAGGCGATCCTGGATGTCCCTATTCCCCAGAATAAACGCGATCTTTGCCGGTATTTGGGGATGACGGGGTATTATCGTGGGTTTTGTCGAAATTTTGCTGAGGTAGTTGCACCGTTGACGAGCTTAGTGAGTCCAAAGATTCCGTTTATCTGGTCCCCTTATTGTCAAGTGGCATTTGAGTCTGCTAAGGCCCTTCTGTGCAGCGCGCCTGTCCTTGCAGCCCCAGATTTTTCACGGGAATTTAAATTGGAGGTTGACGCGAGTGCCCTGGGGGCAGGGGCAGTATTGGTGCAGGAAGGTGCCGATGGTATTGATCACCCAATTTGTTATTTTTCAAAGAAATTCATGAGACACCAGGTGAATTACAGCACTATTGAAAAAGAGTTGCTTGCCTTGTTGCTTGCGTTGCAACATTTTGAAGTCTATGTGGGGTCGAGTCCAATGCCTATCAGGGTGTATACGGATCATAACCCGTTAATATTTTTGGCCCAAATGCGCAACAACAACCAACGCTTAATGCGGTGGTCCTTGTTGCTGCAGGATTTTGTTTTAGATATTCAGCATAAGAAAGGGAGGGACAACATTATGGCAGATGCTTTGTCTCGCGCTCATTAGGAGGGCGTCCGGGAATCAAACATTTTTTTGGGGGAAAATGTTTGATTTTTCGGGAAGGGAGGTGTTACGATATTGAAGGTGGTATTATATGTTATGCGTGGATAGTTTTCTCTTCTCTCTGTGGCTGCGTGGGTCTGTGTGTGCGTGTGTGGTAGAGTGCGTATATGAGAGCGTGGAGCCTGATTGGATGATCATAGGAGGGGAGTTCCAGTCGCAGCCAGTCCGGATTGGTGTCCAGAGGACAGCGCCATCTTTAAAAGGCTGTCAGTGAGCCGGCGTCAGCGAACCCGTGCCTTCCTGACTCCCAACCCGTCTGTCTGCCTGTTCGCTGTTGTAGTAGCCATTTGTGCATGTGAAGCCGGAACAGATAGTCGTATGTGAGCTCGAACAAACACTTGATTCCACAATAGCGATTACCGCTGTTTAACACCTCTCGATCTATTATTCTCAGCTAAAGGGGAGAGGGCTGGGTTTTTCTGTTGATTTATTTCGGTTCTTATTATATACTTTGTTTTTCAGTTAAGGAGGGGAAGTATATTGTCTTTTGTTTATTCTGGATAGGTAAGCTATTTTTCTGTTCTAGTTTTAGTTTTGTTGTACCCTGTCCTCCACCCCGGAGGTCTGTCAATCCGAGAAAATGTAATAAAAACACTTCAAAAGTCGAAAGTAAACTGGTTCTTGGGAGTTGGGAAGGTCGGTGTTTCCACACCATATTATGTGGTGCTCTGGTTTCCCCTAAGCCGGCTGTGTGCCCAGACCAGAGACCACAGGGGACGGTTTAATACAAATGAACTAGAACTAACCCCCATGCACAAAACTCCATCATGGATATTAAATCCACAACAGTCTCACAAATTGAACACTTACTTACATGAAAACAAGTGTGTTGTAGTTATTGTACCAACCTGCTCTGTATAATTTGATGTATGGTTTTAAAACCATGTCCAGAATTCTGCTTTTGTGGTTGATTTCTTGCTCCAAGCTGAAAGCCTCGTCCTCATACTCTCTTACAATGTGTCCAATGGCCCCAAATATCTCTTCAGCAGCTGCAAATAGTCTCTCATTGACCAAGGACTTCAGTGTTTGTAGTAAAGCCATTTCTCTAAGGTAGCTCTCTGAGTTTCTCTGACAAATACACCAACCAAGAGAAGCAAGTTCAGCCTTTAACAACTTGCAGAGACTAAATGTCACCAGACATAAACAGAGCCTGCTAAATACTCACAGAGAGTCTGATGGCCCAATCAGAGAGTGGGGGGTTGGGGCAACAATAGACAGAAACTGGCCAATAGTTGAACCCTTCAAGTCCCTTCACATCTGAACTCCCATACAGTACAAAATACACATGTTGATGAGACTTCATAATTTGACATTTGATTGCTGTAATGTTTAGCATTCTGTGTTGCACAAAGGCCTATATAGCACCCATTCTTGAACAAAACCTTTATTTTATGTTGTTTAGCTTAGAGCTATTAATACAAATATATGTACACATTTGTAAAGTAGGTTTAATTGATATAGGCCTACTGGTATCTGTTTGGTGCATCATGTGTTTGGTAAAAACAACAAAAAAAGTATTTCACTAGTAAACACTCCAGTGCAAAAGGCTTTGATCAGCCTAATCCCAGAAATAAGACAAGAGATGATATGTAAAAAATGGGGGTGGATTAGGTGTTTCAGGGGGATCCCAGCAAACCACGTGAACCCTCATAATAATCATTATCATAGTATTAATAGGCAAACATTCGGAGAAAGTGAATAATAATCTAAAAGCAAACAATATGTTGCAATTCAACGCTTTGTGAGCTTTTACATCAGCTAATTTGGTCATTTGGTGTAGAGGAAAAAGGAGGAACAGTCAACACAGTGGGTCATGTAGCAAGACTATGTTAACATGTTTTATATTTATATTTGACATACTATGAAAATAGTGTGGTGCATTGTGAACTGGAAGATCAGCTTTTTACAACAAATAAAAGGGGAAATGGAAATCATTGCTTTGTTGTATTCTCATTCCAGTAGACTCACCTTTTAATTTGATCTCTTTATAAACTATTAACATCTCTGGGTTTTCTTTCTTTTGTGAAGACAAAATAGTCTGTGTGTTGATGAAGACATTGGAACTTGTGTCTATGTAAATATTTCTCTGATGATGGCCCATCATCATCATCAAGGTGTTACAAGCCTTTCACATTGAAATGACACCTGACTGCAGTTAACTGGAGGAGAGCTGGGAGGAGGTGTTTCTCCACTCCAAGACAAAAGGGAGGTGTTGTTTATACTGGAGGAGAGCTGTGAGGAGGTGGGAGGAGGTGTTACTGTTTATACTCCTACATCAACACACTGGTCCTGCTCAGAGCCTCAGAAGCAGTGTTGCCATGTCCACTTAGTATAAGCCACTTTGGCCTTGTTTTTTCTGTAAAGTCGACATATTGGTGGTTTGCGAGTTGCAGTAATTATGTTACACATATTCTGATAACATTATGTAATGATAAAGCACACACAGAGTACATGTAGTAACCTTTATTAAATCAAACAAACGTTACCAATATCCCCCCAAGAGGGTTCTTTGAGTTTACAAAAAAAGAAGAAAAAAAAGTAATCCAAGAATGGAAATTGAAACAAACCATAGGCTTTATTGAACACATCATTTTAGCAGACCGTGTATTTTACTACGGGTGACAGCCGGAATGTAGACGGCACCCGGGAGCAGGTTGGGTTAGCGCCCCAGCTTGTGTCTTCCGGAAGAAGCCCAACACACCCACGGTCAGGCCTTTCAAGCCGCAAGCGGAGCCTGCAGCACCACCGTTGGGCGAGGTGGAACCTGCAGTACCATTGCGGCTCAAGAATCCACCACTCCTGAGTGAAATGTCTGGGGCTGAAGTCTGGTGCAACACACATGTCCTGGACCTGATGAGAGCAGGAGTGGACATGGTGAGACGTAGGAGGGGCCCGGACAGGAGTAAATCCACAGAGCCTAGTCCTTCCAAGCACCAGAGTGAATGGTCCCGTCTTTCCCTAATGGATCTGATCGTGGGTAGCTACTGGGACGTAAGTCGGGACTTGATCAACCCCGGCTGGGTCACCCAGGTGAGGGGTATGATGTTGCGAGACCCGAAACCCAGATGAGCTTGGGCTACATCACTGAGGATACGTCCCAGGTGCATCCATGCAATGTTTTTTTCCCCCCGTTATAGTTATTCTATTTATAGTGACTCATAGGAATAGACTACGTGACAACCAGGAATAGTCTGGTGACCACCGGAGAGACGGGTGACAGCCGGAATGTAGGCGGCACCCGGGAGCAGGTTGGGTTAGAGCCCTGTGAGGAAGAAGTCCAACAAACCCACGGTCAGGCCTTTAGGAGGGCAATTCAAAAACTTCGCTGTGCGGCTGATAAAAGCCGCCGGCCTCTCATTGAAAATGAATTGCTAGTAGGCGGTGACCGAGCCTAGTGTGAAACCCCCTTTATTCATTTTCAAAGAGAGGTGGGCAGTTATTTGGGCTGTGCAGAGAAGTTTAGGGGCGGCGAGGCAATCGGCCGGGCGCAGTCATGTGAAACTAGTGTGAGCGTGCTCGTTCGTACATGCGTTTCGCGGGCGGCAAGAGCTGGAGTGTGGTCAGCTTTTCTTTCTGCGGCTGGCGCGCAGGAGGACGAGAGAACAATGGCTTCTAGGTGTAATATCGCCTGGCGTTTACTCGTGGAGCGATTGTGTTTCTGTCTCCAATAGCAAACACAGTCATACTGGGTCAATATGTGCAACATGAACTGTTAAATATTACAGCATCAAATGTCAAATTGTGGAGTCAAATCATGTGTGTTTTGTACTTGTATGGGGGAATTACAATTTCGTCAGATGTGCAGGGACTTCAACTGTCTATTGGCCAGTTTCTGTCTACTGTGGCCCCACCCCCTTCATCTGATTGGGCCATCAGAATCTCAGTGAGTATTTAGCAGGGCTGTGTTCATGTTTGATTACATTTTAGTCTGCACAAGTTGTTAAGGGCCAAACTTGCTTAATCTCTTTGTTGGTGTATTTGTCACAGAAACTCAGAGAGCTAGCTTTGAGAAATGGCTTTACTACAAACACTGAAGTCCTTGGTCAATGAGAGACTATCTGCAGCTGCTGAAGAGATATTTGGGACTGTTGTACAGATTGTAACCGAGTATGAAGACGAGGCTTTAAGCTTGAAGCAAGAAATTGACCACAAAAACAGACTACTGGATATGGTTTTCAAACTATACAGAACAGGTTGGTACAATTATTTTACAATACACTAATTCAATAATATTTGTTTTATTTATATTCAATTAGTGAGACCAATGGGCTTTTGTTATCCATGATGGAGTTTTGTGGAGTTAATTCATATTGTTTTTTCAAAGGTGCTGAAAAATATTCAAAGGTGCTGAGCCCAGACCACAATTGTGGTCTGGGCTCAGCACCTTTGAATATTTTCTCTGTTTACAAGTGAATCATCAGAAAGCACAGATGAAACAGTAGCCTAGCTTCTAACAGTGCCATGGTGTGTATGCCATTTTGAAAGCATTTCAGACTAGTTGTTCTGGGAATGACATATACATACAGTATAATGGTGTTGAAATGTTGTATCCTACATTGCTAATCCAATGTTGTGAATGTATTACCATCTAAAGTATACAACTATACGTAAAAGGGACAAATTGTCACAATGTTCCACGACAGTAGAAGTGGTTTACTGAATTATAATGGTGGCAAAAATCCATAAACACGCATGGGGTTAGGATTTAGAAATGTAACATACATATCTTCATATGTGAATATCATTGGTATGGGAGCTCACAATAGAAGGAAAACATTGATCAAAACAGCCAGATGTGGTTCCAACAGCAGATGTTTGTTTAAACAGCCTACCACAGCGACAAAACAAGTGACAATACATGGATGAATGAATATTTCAAGCATTTAACGGGTTTGTCTCATTTTGTCTTCTGCCTAGACATCCTCCAACTCCCTTTGTGTAAAGAGCGGGTTTACCCTGAACAACAGAACATGAACTCCAGTCTGGTCCAGGAGGAACCACAGAGTAAAGAGGAACAAGAGGAGCTACTTCTAAGACCAGAGGAGGGGTTGACATCACTAGCAGTGAAAAGTGAAGATGATGGTGAAAACAGAGAGACAGAGCCTGTAGCCAGCAGCCCAGATGAACACATGAAAACACAAGCTGATGTAGAAGACTTTGGAGAATCACAACCAACTAGTGATGACCAGCTCCTCTTTCACACTGTTCTGAATCTCACACTGAAGACATTGGAAGGAGACCAGTGTGTCAGCTTTAAACACACTGGAAACACATATAACACAATGGAAGGACAACAATTGGAGCAAGAACCCGACCCAGGGCCTGAAATCAACAAAACAAATGAAACACACAGAGAAGAAATACTTTAATTGTAAAGACTGTGGGAAAATATTCAGCTATGAGAGCCATCTGAAGAGGCACACAATGATTCATACAGGCGAAAAGCCATCTACTTGTACAGTATGTGGTAAAGGCTGTCTTCACATGGGTGATCTAAAAAGACACATGAGGACTCATACAGGCGAAAAGCCTTTTTCGTGTGCAGTTTGTGGTAAAAGCTTTGCTCACACAGGTAATCTAAAAACACACATGAAGACTCACACAGGGGAAAGACTTTAGTTTAAGTTAGTTCACACAGACACATGAATGATCATTCAGTCTAAGCCCAAGGCAAGGTGACAATATAAAGGACACTAAAGCAGAGAAATCATATAATCTCAAAATATATAAAAATAAACATGAATAGTTTATTGTGATGGATTTTGCTTAGCTTGCTCGAGGACAGTAGAATAGTGTCTGACCACATTTGTCAAAAGTCATATTCAATAATCTTCATGCAAAACATGCAGTATGTTCATTAATATGCATGGAAGTGTAGTGATGTGCGGAAGCATCATTAAAAGTACTGACAAGCTGCTTGGTTTGTGTAGCTGTTCACTGTGTGTTGACATGTGTGTTGTCAATACTTTTTTTAAAGGGGTGGTGACATCCAAAAATAATTTTTGAGTTTTTTTATGCTTTTTTTAATGTTTCCTGGCCTCAATTACACCAAAAAAACACTAACTTTTAACTTGCAGTCGTTCCCCTGTTATCTGTGGTTTTTTGACAATTTCTGCATAATGAGACTCTGATGCTCTGATCATTGGCTCTCGGACGTTGTCGTCACAAGCAGTTAGTGCACCCCCCCCCCCCCCCCCCTCCTCCTGGGCTCTACTCTCTCCCTGTCTGTATTTCTCCACAGCCCAAGTTTTGAGGAAGTAATCTCTACATTATATTGTCCTTTAATTGTAAATATGGGCATATAAAATACATGTGTCCATTCAAATATCTTATTTACATCAATATCCTTCATATCAAGTAGTCTGTTTATGCTTTGGTGAAATAATTAAAATCGCTATTGTATCGCATTGTATTTGCGCACTACTCCCCGGGTTACAGAGCTCCGCGCGGCAGCTCCCTCCTCTGTGTCCAAGCAGGCGAGCACAGTGCACTGCTCGCCTCCCCCCTCCTTACCGACACTCTGTCAGAGCACAGTGCACCGTTCCCCGGTAACAGCTCAGTGAGAGAGGAGGGAGGTTCTCCCTCTTTGCTATGTCTTTGCTGTGTCGGAATGGAGGGAGCACACACACCCAATGGCACGGGCCAGCGAGCAGAGAGTAAAACGCTATGATAAAGCAATATGTGGACCGTGACGAACGTTACCGCGGCGCGGGCGGTCTAAATTGAACTCCGCGAAGGTACATAATGTAACCACAAGGCTCCGGTAATGTATCGTCCCCGGGGTAAGAAAAAACACCCGCGCCTGGGGCTCGGCTCGTATTTTGAACACAATTCCCCGCTGAGCCTCTGTAGCTGCCATGGTTGGTTCTGTGTGTGAGTGTCTGTGTCCTGTGTCTTGTGCGAAAGCAACGAAAATGCGAGCACGTACCCGATCCACATTGAATCTGCAGCACGCATCTCTCAGTGTGTTGGAGGGGCTGCCGCAGATCTGTAAGTGCGTGCGTATGTGTGCGTGCGTGCGTGTGTGTGTGTGTGTGTGTATGTGTGTGTGTGTGTGTGTGTGTGTGTGTGTGTGTGTGTGGCCACTGGGTCGGGATCATAGTTTGGGAACCACTGGCCTATAAGGGCTGAAGTGATTGATAATCAAAATCTACAAAGTTGCTAGTAACTAAAGCCTCCAAATGATTGTAGTGGAGAGATAAAGTGCATTTGCCTCTGAGATGTAGTGGAGTAGAAGTATAAGAATTGAAAATTGGAAATACTCAAGTAAAGTACACATACTCAAAATTGTACTCAAGTACATGTAGTTAGTTACTGCACCATACTAATAGAATGAGTGGGAGAGAGAGGCTCCCCTGGTGGTGAATATAGAGTATTTCAGGTGACAGACCTTTTTTCAACAGGTCCCATAAAAGAAAGATACCACAGCTCCATTGAGTGGATTTTCAAGTTTAAACATTTTAAAACATGTTTTTAGGACCAGGGCAAAGACTTTTATGATTGGTAAAAACAGAATGTCATTTGACCTTTAACAGTTTGAAAAGACATGTACAGACAATACAATAACTTGTTTATATTCTACAGTGTTTTGTGTCCTTATAAAGTTGCTTTGTAAACTCAAAGAACCCTGTTTATACATTGGGAAGGGGGGGGGGGGGGGGGTGAGATACTCTGTTTGTTTGATTTAATAAAGGTTTCAACTCTACAGGTCCTTTCTCAGAATGTGTACCATAACTACTTTGAACAAAACAGGAGGAATCACTGATTCATTTTACAGCCTGCACATATTGTGCTTTTATGCTTTAACTATTATTACATGATGGAAGTACATATTTTTTTTTACAGTCTACATACCTAGTTAGTGTGGTTGCCTACAGGGCAATCCGGAATACAGAGTAACCCCAACCTCTTCCAGAGAGAGATAGAGACACCCTGCTGGGTCACTGCTTCATTCACTGCTTCATTTACAGCCTGCAAGTCTTGTGCTTAAACTATTATTACATGATGGAAGAAAGTATTCATTTTACAGTCTGCATACCTAGTTATAGTCCAGTGTTGTTATTATTTAAAAACACCCAACTCCCAACGTCCATTGTGTTCAATGGACTTAAAAAAATAAAATAAAAAATAAAAATAAAAGAAGATGTCAGATTCGTCTATGCGAATACATTTTGATATTGATTGAACTGTGGAAAAGGTTTGTGTGTGAATACTTTATTAACAGTTTGTAAAATAGGATTTTAAGTGTGTGACTATGGAGTGTTTTTTGTCTCAATAATACTCAATCAAAAAAAAAAATCGAGAGAGAAAAAATAAAAACAGAGCAAAAAACTTTATGTCAAAAGCAAACAAATAAAAATCGAGAGAGAAAAAATAAAAACAGAGCAAAAAACTATGTCAAAAGCAAACAAATAAAAATCGAGAGAGAAAAAATAAAAACAGAGCAAAAAACTTTTATCCAAGCAAAATAAAAAGTACAGAGAGATAAAAAAAATAAAAACAGAGCAAAAGAAATGTAACCACAAGCAAAAAAAATCAAAATCCAAGCAAAGAAATTCAAACAGCAATCAAAAAATATATAATTGCAAGCAAAATAATAATTATAATACTAATAAAGAAAAAAGAAATCGAGAACAAAACTTTTAAAACTAAGCAAACATATTTAAAAAGAAATCAAGCAAAACTTTTGTGTGCTAAAACAAATTATTTGAATGTGTTTTTCCAGTTTGTGAAATAAAGTTATTTTTTGCTTTTTTTTTTTTTTTTTGACTTTTTTTTTCTAAGTTTTTGGTCTCGAATTTTTTTTCTTTGTTTGCGATTCATTTTCTGCAAGTTCAAGGTCAGGAGGCGTGTCCCAGAGCCTTCTACATGTAACACGCCTCTCCATTGGTCTCTCGGGGTCTGACCGGGTCTGACGGACAGGGCACTGCTGCCGTGTGCTGCAGTGTAGAGATGGGATTTATGGCTCTTTGAAGTGAGCCGGATCTCTGGGATCCGTTCCTTTCAAAGAGCCGTTCAAAAGACTGGCTCATTCGAGTTACTAGTTACTTTGTAGATTCTGATCATAATTACAAATAACTTCAACCATATACATGTTTTCCCACCACTGTTTCATTAGAAAGGAACGGCTCGGCGCTCCCTACTGTGAACCGAATCATATCGTTCATTTCAAAGAGCCGTTCAAAAGACTCGATTCGTTCGCGAGCTTCCCACCTTTACAGAGCTATGCTAGGCTAGGCTAGCGTTCTTTCACTTACTGCTGCTGCTTGGACCATACTCTATGCTTGGACCCCACGCAGCCTCCACCGCCGCTTAATTCGACTCCACACGAGTCCACAGTCCACTCTCCACACAGAGAGTCGATGCGTAAGTATGATTTTAGTTGGTTCGCTTTAACTTTATCACATTAAGTTGACTTTATTTCATTAAATGATAGTTTTTACAGTTGGCCGCTGGCGCTGCATGTGCGCTGCCTGAAACACATGTGTAGCAGGTGCCGTCTTCGCCCCGTGTGTTGCAAACTTTACTAAACTTCTGTTGATAGAATAGTTCTTCTGGAAACCCAGTATTAGTACTGAACATAATCACGACGAAATGGAAGTTCTGCTGCTGTACACTGTACAGTAAGGACCATACCATACACTTTAATCACCATAACCAACGCAAACTACACTGTACACTGTACCATAAAACACTGGTTCTCAACCTGTGAGGGGGGGGGGGGGGGGGGGGGGCGGGGGGTCCCGCAAATGCCATTAAATGGGGGCCTAATGCATTTCAAACTGGAACCAAATGGACCCTATCATTTTTGCTTTTCTGTTAAACATCTGTGCTTCGTTTTCTCCCTGTAAAGCACTTTGAGCTGCATTTCATGTCATGAAAGGTGCTATACAAAATAAAGTCAATGATGATTATTATTAATCCATTTGTAGACTTTGTTAAGGTAATTAAGCGATGTTAATCGCTTTTACAATATAAGTGTGGATCCTAGAGGTACCATTTAATGGTGGTCCATACTAGCCTATTGCATGTCAAACTGGAACCAAATAGACCCTAACCCATTTGTGTACATATCATTACATTAGCATTGATTTTACAACTTTTTTGGGGATCCTAGAGATGGAAATGATACTTAATGGGGGTCCGTAGCCCTAATGCATGTAAAACTGGAACCAAATGGAGGCTAGCCCATTTGTACACTCAGAATTAAAATAATGTCGATTTTACAATATAAATTGTGATCCTAGAGGGAGAAATACCCTTAAAAGGGGTCCATAGACTAATGCATGTCTAACTGGGGGCCCTTGAAATGAGAACCACTGCTAGAGTTGTGAAAACCTTCTCTAATGGGGGTCGCTGGCATATCTTTTCAAATGGGGTTCCACAGTCTATTAAGTGTCAGTTTGGGGGATCTTGACATGAAAAAGTTTGAGAACCACTGCCCTATAAAAGTGCCTACTGACAGTCTTAACCAAAACGCTTTTGTAGCCATGCCATGTATGTATTATGGTCTTGCCTTTTCACTTCACGACAATAACTTTTCCTTGTCTCCATGGCAGAATGCAGAACCGACCAGGAGGCAGTGTCGGACCACCCCAGGCTTGGGTATGGATAATGTATTCATTCACACATACATCTGCTCATCATGTGTTCCTAGTGGGGCAACAGAGACTGTAACTAATCACGTCTGAAGACGCGTCTTATGACCCGTCTGATGCCGCGTCCGTGCTTAAATAGCGGTCAAGACGCAGCTTTGCGTCCAGGACGGAGCTCCCGCGGCTCAAGACGCGATTCTCGGTTTCAATCACTTCAATCACGTCTTTGCGTCTTCTAGACGCGAAACCGCGGCTCAAGACGCGATTCTCGGTTTCAATCACGTCTTTTAACCTCAAAGACGCGGCTTGGACACTACAATCGCGTCTTTGATCCCAAAGACGAGGCTTGGAATCGCGTCTGGCTGGAACTCGGTGTGGCCGTAAAGGAGACATGTAACCCGCAAAGTCTGCTGTGTGCTGTCCTTGTATCTATTAGATACATTTTACTATTATTTATTGTCAATGGAACATGCTATATTCTACCATATTGTCGGCATTATAGTGTGTCATAACGTTTTTAGTGCGAAAATATATCTTTTCGTTTCTTTTTTTTTTTAGCATTAAAAAAAAAAGGCAGGTTATATCTGCCTGGATTCATGGCACAGAGCAGAACGTTTAGCTCAGTCGCTAGAGCGGCCGCCCCGTTGACCGGAGGTTGCCGGTTCGATCCCCGCCTCAGTCACTCTTTATTTCTAAGCACTGTGAAACACGTTTTCTTGCGGCTCCAGACGCGAATCTCGTTTCAATCACGTCTTTGAGCCAAAAGACAGGGCTTGGACCGCGTCTTTGAGCCCAAAGACGGGGCTTGGACACTACAATCGCGTCTTTGGGGGCTTGGACCGCGTCTTTGAGCCCAAAGACGGGGCTTGGACACTACAATCGCGTCTTTGATCCCAAAGACGTGGCTTGGAGGCTACCGCGTCTGGCTGGAACTCGGAGCGGAGTCAAGTTCATTGAAAATAACGGGGCCGTATGTTTTGACGCGGCGCCTCCGTGCGGCCGATGTGTCTAGTGTGTGTTCCCCTTCAGACGTCTGCTGTCTGCTCTCCGTGAAAAAAAAAAAAAAAAAGGGTGTCTATTGTATGTATTTTTTTATGGAGAATTCAAATATTACCTTCTTTTTTGCATAGGACAACTCTAACCTGCATCAATTGGTATTTTATAATTGCCAATTGTACCCTATCCATCTAAAAAACAAATTGGATGTCTATTGTAGGTATTTTTTGATGGAGAATTCAAATATGACCTTCTTTTTTGCATAGGACAACTCTAACCTGCATCAATGGGTATTTTATAATTGTCAATTGTACCCTATCCATCTAAAAAAAACAAATTGGATCTCTATTGTATGTATTTTTGATGGAAAATTCAAATATTACCTTCTTTTTTTAGATAGGACAACTCTAACCTGCATCAATTGGTGCATCAACCTTCTATCTATCTATCTATCTATCTATCTATCTATCTATCTATCTATCTATCTATTTATACTTCACCTTTAGTCAAGAAGAGAGTTCAGCCTCAGGAACTTGCACACCTGGAACTGTGTCATGACTGTGTCATGGAGCTAAGCAGAACTATGTTAAATACTCACAATGAGTCTGATGGACCAATCAGAGTGGTGGTGGGGGAGGGATCAACAATAGACAGAAACTGGATAATGCTTTGTTAACTGTCCCACCTAAGTCCCTGCTAGTATGAACAAATCCTTCCCTCTCATAACACTACTACTACTACTACTACTACTACTACTACTACTACTACTACTACTACTACTACATTTATATAAAGCTGCTCTTGCATTTGAATTCAAGTCTGACACAAGTTAAGGTTAACTTAGGTAGTAGTTCATTTTGCTGGCTTTTGTGTGTGAGTGTGTAGGCCCACAAATTATTATAATTGTCTGTCATTAAGTGACTCAAAGGGAGACGTCTAATGGGTGTTTATTATTTTAATATTAACTGTGGGAAGATTATATATATTTTATTTTGCACTTACAGTGTTGTGATATTATTCCTGAAGGAAGAGGGGTATTTTCACAGCCCAGGCTTTGAACCTAAATGCTGTTTACATGCTCTATAAATATTTATTTCTATATAAAACTCAGTTGTGTGGAGTTATTGTGTGCCTTTTCTTGTAGCTAAAGAGTCCATTTGTTCACTAGACATTAAGTCAAGGTTACTATTTTGAGTTGAAGCCAAGTGTATTATTACTTTGTGGTTTAACATTATTTAAAAGGCAAATTCATTGTTATGGTTACTTTAGAAGACTGCTTTTGCATTCATGAGTTAAAAAGAGAGCCAAGCTAATTCAAAGAGTTAAGTTAAAGGAACACAAAACGTGACTTAACTCACAGCTGCCATTGGACAGACAGTTATAACATACTCTTATCTTTCACAGAACAGACAATTATCATTTATTTTATCTATTTGAGACATATAGCTGCTCTAGGGGAAATAGAGCATTAATTTGGGATCAGCCTATTCAATTGATAATGACCAATGGGTGCCAGTTTCTAAGTAGTTAAGCATATTACCATAACAATATATGTGGCCTAGACATGGATATTGCCCACTCAACTCGTAATCTACAGAAATGTCCACCACATCACACAGTATAAAACCTAGTAGAGAAATCTGCCTTCTCCTGTATTGTATTAGTGATATTCATTAATAAATAGTAAAATAACAGGACAGAGCAGAACAGGCCTCTGCTGTGTCTTTATTATGGGTGCATTCCAATGCAAATGGATACTCTGGAACAATCTGAAACAATGTATCTTTCCTGTGGCTGTTATAATGAACACAAACAGATCAGAACGTAATTTAACATTAACCAGTTACATTTATCATACAACAATGTAAGGGATGGATTCCTTTCTATTGTGTGAGTTACTTAAATGCTGATCAATATGTGAATCTGGCTCTTATCAGGTGGGTGTTTTCTCTCCCTGTCCTGTGCTGTCCTCAGTTAAACCAAGACAGTGCTGTTGTCACCAATGTGGAAAAAGCTTCAGCTCAATTTATTATCTCAAAGTAGACCAGAAAATACACACAGGAGAGAAACCATACGGCTGTGTCCAATGTGGGGAAAAGTTCAGTTTAATGGCTGCTCCGAAAGTGCACCAGAGATTTCACACCGAAGAAAAGCCTTACTGCTGTGAACACTGTGGCAAACGTTTCACTGTAAAATCTAGCCTCGTACAACACAAGAAGATTCACACTGGAGAGAGACCTTACTGCTGTCACCAATGTGGGAAAAGGTTCACTCTGAAGACGGCTCTGAAAAGACACCTGAAAATCCACACTGGTGAGAAGCCATATACTGCTGTGTCCAGTGTGCGAAAATGTTCAGTGATATGCATCATCTTCGGTGTGAAATCTCTGGTGCACTTTCGGACTATCTTTTCACCACATTGGACACAGCCGTATGGTTTCTCTCCTGTGTGAATTCGTTCATGTATTTTGAGATAAGACAATCGAATAAAGCTTTTCCCACACTGGTCACAGCAATAGGGCTTCTCTCTAGTGTGAATTCTCTGGTGTTCTTTTAAAATCCCCTTTTGAACAAATCTTTTCCCACACTGGTCACAACAATAAGGTTTCTCTCCAGTATGTGAACGCTTGTGATCTTTTAGCAAAATACTTCCCACATTGTTCACAGCTGAATGGCTTCTCTCCTGTGTGTATTTTCTGGTCTACTTTGAGATAATAAATTGAGCTGAAGCTTTTTCCACATTGGTGACAACAGCAATGTCTTGGTTTAACTGAGGACAGCACAGGACAGGGAGAGAAAACACCCACCTGATAAGAGCCAGATTCACATATTGATCAGCATTTAAGTAACTCACACAATAGAAAGGAATCCATCCCTTACATTGTTGTATGATAAATGTAACTGGTTAATGTTAAATTACGTTCTGATCTGTTTGTGTTCATTATAACAGCCACAGGAAAGATACATTGTTTCAGATTGTTCCAGAGTATCCATTTGCATTGGAATGCACCCATAATAAAGACACAGCAGAGGCCTGTTCTGCTCTGTCCTGTTATTTTACTATTTATTAATGAATGTCACTAATACAATACAGGAGAAGGCAGATTTCTCTACTAGGTTTTATACTGTGTGATGTGGTGGACATTTCTGTAGATTACGAGTTGAGTGGGCAATATCCATGTCTAGGCCACATATATTGTTATGGTAATATGCTTAACTACTTAGAAACTGGCACCCATTGGTCATTATCAATTGAATAGGCTGATCAATAGGCTGATCCCAAATTAATGCTCTATTTCCCCTAGAGCAGCTACATGTCTCAAATAGATAAAATAAATGATAATTGTCTGTTCTGTGAAAGATAAGAGTATGTTATAACTGTCTGTCCAATGGCAGCTGTGAGTTAAGTCACGTTTTGTGTTCCTTTAACTTAACTCTTTGAATTAGCTTGGCTCTCTTTTTAACTCATGAATGCAAAAGCAGTCTTCTAAAGTAACCATAACAATGAATTTGCCTTTTAAATAATGTTAAACCACAAAGTAATAAAACACTTGGCTTCAACTCAAAATAGTAACCTTGACTTAATGTCTAGTGAACAAATGGACTCTTTAGCTACAAGAAAAGGCACACAATAACTCCACACAACTGAGTTTTATATAGAAATAAATATTTATAGAGCATGTAAACAGCATTTAGGTTCAAAGCCTGGGCTGTGAAAATACCCCTCTTCCTTCAGGAATAATATCACAACACTGTAAGTGCAAAATAAAATATATATAATCTTCCCACAGTTAATATTAAAATAATAAACACCCATTAGACGTCTCCCTTTGAGTCACTTAATGACAGACAATTATAATAATTTGTGGGCCTACACACTCACACACAAAAGCCAGCAAAATGAACTACTACCTAAGTTAACCTTAACTTGTGTCAGACTTGAATTCAAATGCAAGAGCAGCTTTATATAAATGTAGTAGTAGTAGTAGTAGTAGTAGTAGTAGTAGTAGTAGTGTTATGAGAGGGAAGGTGATTTGTTCAGACTAGCAGGGACTTAGGTGGGACAGTTAACAAAGCATTATCCAGTTTCTGTCTATTGTTGATCCCTCCCCCCACCACCACTCTGATTGGTCCATCAGACTCATTGTGAGTATTTAACATAGTTCTGCTTAGCTCCATGACACAGTCATGACACAGTTCCAGGTGTGCAAGTTCCTGAGGCTGAACTCTCTTCTTGACTAAAGGTGAAGTATAAATTTTCCATCAAAAAATACATACAATAGAGATCCAATTTGTTTTTTTTAGATGGATAGGGTACAATTGACAATTATAAAATACCAATTGATGCTGGTTAGAGTTGTCCTATGCAAAAAAGAAGGTCATATTTGAATTCTCCATCAAAAAATACCTACAATAGACATCCAATTTGTTTTTTAGATGGATAGGGTACAATTGGCAATTATAAAATACCAATTGATGCAGGTTAGAGTTGTCCTATGCAAAAAAGAAGGTAATATTTGAATTCTCCATCAAAAAATACATACAATAGACACCCTTTTTTTTTTTTTTTCACGGAGAGCAGACAGCAGACGTCTGAAGGGGAACACACACTAGACACATCGGCCGCACGGAGGCGCCACGTCAAAACATACGGCCCCGTTATTTTCAATGAACTTGACTCCGCTCCGAGTTCCAGCCAGACGCGGTAGCCTCCAAGCCACGTCTTTGGGATCAAAGACGCGATTGTAGTGTCCAAGCCCCGTCTTTGGGCTCAAAGACGCGGTCCAAGCCCCCAAAGACGCGATTGTAGTGTCCAAGCCCCGTCTTTGGGCTCAAAGACGCGGTCCAAGCCCTGTCTTTTGGCTCAAAGACGTGATTGAAACGAGATTCGCGTCTGGAGCCGCAAGAAAACGTGTTTCACAGTGCTTAGAAATAAAGAGTGACTGAGGCGGGGATCGAACCGGCAACCTCCGGTCAACGGGGCGGCCGCTCTAGCGACTGAGCTAAACGTTCTGCTCTGTGCCATGAATCCAGGCAGATATAACCTGCCTTTTTAAATGCTAAAAAAAAAAAGAAACGAAAAGATATATTTTCGCACTAAAAACGTTATGACACACTATAATGCCGACAATATGGTAGAATATAGCATGTTCCATTGACAATAAATAATAGTAAAATGTATCTAATAGATACAAGGACAGCACACAGCAGACTTTGCGGGTTACATGTCTCCTTTACGGCCACACCGAGTTCCAGCCAGACGCGATTCCAAGCCTCGTCTTTGGGATCAAAGACGCGATTGTAGTGTCCAAGCCGCGTCTTTGAGGTTAAAAGACGTGATTGAAACCGAGAATCGCGTCTTGAGCCGCGGTTTCGCGTCTAGAAGACGCAAAGACGTGATTGAAGTGATTGAAACCGAGAATCGCGTCTTGAGCCGCGGGAGCTCCGTCCTGGACGCAAAGCTGCGTCTTGACCGCTATTTAAGCACTGACGCGTCATGAGACGGGTCATAAGACCCGTCTTCAGACCAAAGAAAGTATCAGCAAGAACAGTCACCAACGTCATTTCTCTACCCTGCGATTCGTCTGCAGATTCGTCACACAATGGGTGGCAAACTGGGGCTGAAACTGCGGCGTATTACGTTGGAGTCAATGAGCCGGGAGTGCGCAAGCATAATAACAAACACTAATTCTGAATGTTTGGGACCATTGTAAAATAATCGCTTCAGGAAAATAAAAGAAAACATATCACACATTGTTGTCTGCTGTCTTGTTTTTCGATGTACACTCTACATAACGAAATATATGTATCCAAAGAGCAGAGAGGGTACTCTACATTTCTCAGTGGGAAGACAAAATCAACAGGTGTTGATAGACTGATTCACAGGACTGATTGACAGCTGTCTGCCAATCAATCAGTCAACACCTGTTGATTTTCAGTAGTCTGAGCTGAACGAGCAACAAAGTAAGTATCTTATCTTGCTAGTAATGTTATGGAAATATTTATAAATATAAATGTATATATTATGAAATTCATTTAAAGGACTGAGCTGCAGTGTCGAGGCAACAATCTGGCTACCTATTATCAAGAAAAGGGAAAACAGCGCCCCTTTGTGTTCCTTTTCGAGTCTCTTCTTGAGATTTGCCAACTAAACCCATTTATTCAAGTACTGTATGTCTATTTTGAGGGACTTTACACTCGTTTTATATTACCTCTACATTTAACATGCAAAATGTACCTTCACTACAATTAGTTATTAATACTTGGCTAATATTAGGCCCTACTAATTTAAAACCACTGGATTATTTGTTACTACAAGGCATATTGTAGCTTATAGACTAAGCAGTTAACCTTTAGTCTACAATAAACACTACTTATGTCCTATTTTGGATATCAGCTTTTTTCAAAAACGTTAGACAACTTTGATAGCCTACTGTAGGTTATAAGCCTATATATTTTTTATGGCAATAATGCTTGTGTAAAATTCTGAACAGCCCTATAGAAAACACTGGGATACTGCTGGGTGAATTTTACTCGATGAGAACAAAAAAACTACTTTTAATATTGCAAAATCCTTTAACATCAATTTTTTAAGACGTTTAGTTTATCATTTTGAATTAAAACCAATATCGTCTTTCCACACCTATTGCTCATTAGCAGAGGATGTCGTGCTCAATGAGAATAGTAGCCTATATCATGTTACTTATCTATCGGATTCACCAAGCTGTGCAGTGCACACCAAGATTAATTTGTCCAGCTGGTTCGATCCCAGCAAGGGTTTTTTCAATGTTGTGCTATAGCCTATTAGTCTATATCAATGTGTGTGTGTGTGTGTGTGTGTGTGTGTGTGTGTGTGTGTGTGTGTGTGTGTGTGTGTGTGTGTGTGTGTGTAACCCACTCTAATTTCTTACTGTTTCACTAGTAGCAATGCATGCCACAATGTAGAAATACTGTACTACCTGTATAAGTAACAGCCCTGCAAAATTAGTAAATTAAAATACTTACAGTACCAAATCAAAGTAATTATACGAATCATGCAAAAAGTCCCATTCGCTCGCTAGTTTGTACATATTTGTCAATATCAAAGTATTACAAAAGAATATGCTATATTCCAACCGATAGGTCTAAATATTTGTGCAGTATCAGAGTCCGGGAGATCCCTGATACTGATCTTTAGTAAATAATGCTCTATATATTTACACTTGGCATTCCAATTTCAGCCAATCAGAAGAAAGTAGTGGTGTTTTCTGTGTGTGTGTGTGTGTGTGTGTGTGTGTGTGTGTGTGTGTGTGTGTGTGTGTGTGTGTGTGTGTGTGTGTGTGTGTGTGTGTGTGTGTGTGTGAGAGAGTGAGTGAGTGTGTAGTGCTGTGTTACTGTTACATCTACTCACTTTTTTGACATCACTTCCAATTTAATTTAACCAGTTGCTTTGAGTTCTCTCCTGATTGGCTCAATTTGTTTCTGAGATGTAGTCGAGTATAAAGCATTGAGAAAATAAGTAAAGGTACCTCCACATTGATTGTAGCTAAGTACAGTACTTGAGTAAATGAAGTAGTTCAATGACAATTATGAAGTATAATCAAATCAATACAAGTATCTCATCTCTGAAAAAATGTTATGTTCCTTACTGGCCATATTTCTCTTATTTAATGGGTCATTTCACAACAGTCAAAATGGTTAGCTGTGCAGCACCAGATTGCAAGTCAAGGAGGAGATTCAGGACAGATCCTGGGTCACACAAGAAATTCTTTAGATTTCCCAAAGACCCTGTGAGGAGCAAGAACTGGGCAAAGTTCATTAATAGAGCTGGGTCAGATCGGTTCACACTTTGGACACCTACAAAGTGGGCAAGGCTCTGTGAGGTAGTACACTGTAGAAAACACATACAATGCCATTTCAGTGTTATATAAAAACAAGTGTAATGCCTTTCCTTACTTCTTTTCTAAAAAGGCAGGTTATATCTGCCTGGATTCATGGCACAGAGCAGAACGTTTAGCTCAGTCGCTAGAGCGGCCGCCCCGTTGACCGGAGGTTGCCGGTTCGATCCCCGCCTCAGTCACTCTTTATTTCTAAGCACTGTGAAACACGTTTTCTTGCGGCTCCAGACGCGAATCTCGTTTCAATCACGTCTTTGAGCCAAAAGACAGGGCTTGGACCGCGTCTTTGAGCCCAAAGACGGGGCTTGGACACTACAATCGCGTCTTTGGGGGCTTGGACCGCGTCTTTGAGCCCAAAGACGGGGCTTGGACACTACAATCGCGTCTTTGATCCCAAAGACGTGGCTTGGAGGCTACCGCGTCTGGCTGGAACTCGGAGCGGAGTCAAGTTCATTGAAAATAACGGGGCCGTATGTTTTGACGCGGCGCCTCCGTGCGGCCGATGTGTCTAGTGTGTGTTCCCCTTCAGACGTCTGCTGTCTGCTCTCCGTGAAAAAAAAAAAAAAAAAGGGTGTCTATTGTATGTATTTTTTTATGGAGAATTCAAATATTACCTTCTTTTTTGCATAGGACAACTCTAACCTGCATCAATTGGTATTTTATAATTGCCAATTGTACCCTATCCATCTAAAAAACAAATTGGATGTCTATTGTAGGTATTTTTTGATGGAGAATTCAAATATGACCTTCTTTTTTGCATAGGACAACTCTAACCTGCATCAATGGGTATTTTATAATTGTCAATTGTACCCTATCCATCTAAAAAAAACAAATTGGATCTCTATTGTATGTATTTTTGATGGAAAATTCAAATATTACCTTCTTTTTTTAGATAGGACAACTCTAACCTGCATCAATTGGTGCATCAACCTTCTATCTATCTATCTATCTATCTATCTATCTATCTATCTATCTATCTATTTATACTTCACCTTTAGTCAAGAAGAGAGTTCAGCCTCAGGAACTTGCACACCTGGAACTGTGTCATGACTGTGTCATGGAGCTAAGCAGAACTATGTTAAATACTCACAATGAGTCTGATGGACCAATCAGAGTGGTGGTGGGGGAGGGATCAACAATAGACAGAAACTGGATAATGCTTTGTTAACTGTCCCACCTAAGTCCCTGCTAGTATGAACAAATCCTTCCCTCTCATAACACTACTACTACTACTACTACTACTACTACTACTACTACTACTACTACTACTACTACTACTACATTTATATAAAGCTGCTCTTGCATTTGAATTCAAGTCTGACACAAGTTAAGGTTAACTTAGGTAGTAGTTCATTTTGCTGGCTTTTGTGTGTGAGTGTGTAGGCCCACAAATTATTATAATTGTCTGTCATTAAGTGACTCAAAGGGAGACGTCTAATGGGTGTTTATTATTTTAATATTAACTGTGGGAAGATTATATATATTTTATTTTGCACTTACAGTGTTGTGATATTATTCCTGAAGGAAGAGGGGTATTTTCACAGCCCAGGCTTTGAACCTAAATGCTGTTTACATGCTCTATAAATATTTATTTCTATATAAAACTCAGTTGTGTGGAGTTATTGTGTGCCTTTTCTTGTAGCTAAAGAGTCCATTTGTTCACTAGACATTAAGTCAAGGTTACTATTTTGAGTTGAAGCCAAGTGTATTATTACTTTGTGGTTTAACATTATTTAAAAGGCAAATTCATTGTTATGGTTACTTTAGAAGACTGCTTTTGCATTCATGAGTTAAAAAGAGAGCCAAGCTAATTCAAAGAGTTAAGTTAAAGGAACACAAAACGTGACTTAACTCACAGCTGCCATTGGACAGACAGTTATAACATACTCTTATCTTTCACAGAACAGACAATTATCATTTATTTTATCTATTTGAGACATATAGCTGCTCTAGGGGAAATAGAGCATTAATTTGGGATCAGCCTATTCAATTGATAATGACCAATGGGTGCCAGTTTCTAAGTAGTTAAGCATATTACCATAACAATATATGTGGCCTAGACATGGATATTGCCCACTCAACTCGTAATCTACAGAAATGTCCACCACATCACACAGTATAAAACCTAGTAGAGAAATCTGCCTTCTCCTGTATTGTATTAGTGATATTCATTAATAAATAGTAAAATAACAGGACAGAGCAGAACAGGCCTCTGCTGTGTCTTTATTATGGGTGCATTCCAATGCAAATGGATACTCTGGAACAATCTGAAACAATGTATCTTTCCTGTGGCTGTTATAATGAACACAAACAGATCAGAACGTAATTTAACATTAACCAGTTACATTTATCATACAACAATGTAAGGGATGGATTCCTTTCTATTGTGTGAGTTACTTAAATGCTGATCAATATGTGAATCTGGCTCTTATCAGGTGGGTGTTTTCTCTCCCTGTCCTGTGCTGTCCTCAGTTAAACCAAGACAGTGCTGTTGTCACCAATGTGGAAAAAGCTTCAGCTCAATTTATTATCTCAAAGTAGACCAGAAAATACACACAGGAGAGAAACCATACGGCTGTGTCCAATGTGGGGAAAAGTTCAGTTTAATGGCTGCTCCGAAAGTGCACCAGAGATTTCACACCGAAGAAAAGCCTTACTGCTGTGAACACTGTGGCAAACGTTTCACTGTAAAATCTAGCCTCGTACAACACAAGAAGATTCACACTGGAGAGAGACCTTACTGCTGTCACCAATGTGGGAAAAGGTTCACTCTGAAGACGGCTCTGAAAAGACACCTGAAAATCCACACTGGTGAGAAGCCATATACTGCTGTGTCCAGTGTGCGAAAATGTTCAGTGATATGCATCATCTTCGGTGTGAAATCTCTGGTGCACTTTCGGACTATCTTTTCACCACATTGGACACAGCCGTATGGTTTCTCTCCTGTGTGAATTCGTTCATGTATTTTGAGATAAGACAATCGAATAAAGCTTTTCCCACACTGGTCACAGCAATAGGGCTTCTCTCTAGTGTGAATTCTCTGGTGTTCTTTTAAAATCCCCTTTTGAACAAATCTTTTCCCACACTGGTCACAACAATAAGGTTTCTCTCCAGTATGTGAACGCTTGTGATCTTTTAGCAAAATACTTCCCACATTGTTCACAGCTGAATGGCTTCTCTCCTGTGTGTATTTTCTGGTCTACTTTGAGATAATAAATTGAGCTGAAGCTTTTTCCACATTGGTGACAACAGCAATGTCTTGGTTTAACTGAGGACAGCACAGGACAGGGAGAGAAAACACCCACCTGATAAGAGCCAGATTCACATATTGATCAGCATTTAAGTAACTCACACAATAGAAAGGAATCCATCCCTTACATTGTTGTATGATAAATGTAACTGGTTAATGTTAAATTACGTTCTGATCTGTTTGTGTTCATTATAACAGCCACAGGAAAGATACATTGTTTCAGATTGTTCCAGAGTATCCATTTGCATTGGAATGCACCCATAATAAAGACACAGCAGAGGCCTGTTCTGCTCTGTCCTGTTATTTTACTATTTATTAATGAATGTCACTAATACAATACAGGAGAAGGCAGATTTCTCTACTAGGTTTTATACTGTGTGATGTGGTGGACATTTCTGTAGATTACGAGTTGAGTGGGCAATATCCATGTCTAGGCCACATATATTGTTATGGTAATATGCTTAACTACTTAGAAACTGGCACCCATTGGTCATTATCAATTGAATAGGCTGATCCCAAATTAATGCTCTATTTCCCCTAGAGCAGCTACATGTCTCAAATAGATAAAATAAATGATAATTGTCTGTTCTGTGAAAGATAAGAGTATGTTATAACTGTCTGTCCAATGGCAGCTGTGAGTTAAGTCACGTTTTGTGTTCCTTTAACTTAACTCTTTGAATTAGCTTGGCTCTCTTTTTAACTCATGAATGCAAAAGCAGTCTTCTAAAGTAACCATAACAATGAATTTGCCTTTTAAATAATGTTAAACCACAAAGTAATAAAACACTTGGCTTCAACTCAAAATAGTAACCTTGACTTAATGTCTAGTGAACAAATGGACTCTTTAGCTACAAGAAAAGGCACACAATAACTCCACACAACTGAGTTTTATATAGAAATAAATATTTATAGAGCATGTAAACAGCATTTAGGTTCAAAGCCTGGGCTGTGAAAATACCCCTCTTCCTTCAGGAATAATATCACAACACTGTAAGTGCAAAATAAAATATATATAATCTTCCCACAGTTAATATTAAAATAATAAACACCCATTAGACGTCTCCCTTTGAGTCACTTAATGACAGACAATTATAATAATTTGTGGGCCTACACACTCACACACAAAAGCCAGCAAAATGAACTACTACCTAAGTTAACCTTAACTTGTGTCAGACTTGAATTCAAATGCAAGAGCAGCTTTATATAAATGTAGTAGTAGTAGTAGTAGTAGTAGTAGTAGTAGTAGTAGTGTTATGAGAGGGAAGGTGATTTGTTCAGACTAGCAGGGACTTAGGTGGGACAGTTAACAAAGCATTATCCAGTTTCTGTCTATTGTTGATCCCTCCCCCCACCACCACTCTGATTGGTCCATCAGACTCATTGTGAGTATTTAACATAGTTCTGCTTAGCTCCATGACACAGTCATGACACAGTTCCAGGTGTGCAAGTTCCTGAGGCTGAACTCTCTTCTTGACTAAAGGTGAAGTATAAATTTTCCATCAAAAAATACATACAATAGAGATCCAATTTGTTTTTTTTAGATGGATAGGGTACAATTGACAATTATAAAATACCAATTGATGCTGGTTAGAGTTGTCCTATGCAAAAAAGAAGGTCATATTTGAATTCTCCATCAAAAAATACCTACAATAGACATCCAATTTGTTTTTTAGATGGATAGGGTACAATTGGCAATTATAAAATACCAATTGATGCAGGTTAGAGTTGTCCTATGCAAAAAAGAAGGTAATATTTGAATTCTCCATCAAAAAATACATACAATAGACACCCTTTTTTTTTTTTTTTCACGGAGAGCAGACAGCAGACGTCTGAAGGGGAACACACACTAGACACATCGGCCGCACGGAGGCGCCACGTCAAAACATACGGCCCCGTTATTTTCAATGAACTTGACTCCGCTCCGAGTTCCAGCCAGACGCGGTAGCCTCCAAGCCACGTCTTTGGGATCAAAGACGCGATTGTAGTGTCCAAGCCCCGTCTTTGGGCTCAAAGACGCGGTCCAAGCCCCCAAAGACGCGATTGTAGTGTCCAAGCCCCGTCTTTGGGCTCAAAGACGCGGTCCAAGCCCTGTCTTTTGGCTCAAAGACGTGATTGAAACGAGATTCGCGTCTGGAGCCGCAAGAAAACGTGTTTCACAGTGCTTAGAAATAAAGAGTGACTGAGGCGGGGATCGAACCGGCAACCTCCGGTCAACGGGGCGGCCGCTCTAGCGACTGAGCTAAACGTTCTGCTCTGTGCCATGAATCCAGGCAGATATAACCTGCCTTTTTAAATGCTAAAAAAAAAAAGAAACGAAAAGATATATTTTCGCACTAAAAACGTTATGACACACTATAATGCCGACAATATGGTAGAATATAGCATGTTCCATTGACAATAAATAATAGTAAAATGTATCTAATAGATACAAGGACAGCACACAGCAGACTTTGCGGGTTACATGTCTCCTTTACGGCCACACCGAGTTCCAGCCAGACGCGATTCCAAGCCTCGTCTTTGGGATCAAAGACGCGATTGTAGTGTCCAAGCCGCGTCTTTGAGGTTAAAAGACGTGATTGAAACCGAGAATCGCGTCTTGAGCCGCGGTTTCGCGTCTAGAAGACGCAAAGACGTGATTGAAGTGATTGAAACCGAGAATCGCGTCTTGAGCCGCGGGAGCTCCGTCCTGGACGCAAAGCTGCGTCTTGACCGCTATTTAAGCACTGACGCGTCATGAGACGGGTCATAAGACCCGTCTTCAGACCAAAGAAAGTATCAGCAAGAACAGTCACCAACGTCATTTCTCTACCCTGCGATTCGTCTGCAGATTCGTCACACAATGGGTGGCAAACTGGGGCTGAAACTGCGGCGTATTACGTTGGAGTCAATGAGCCGGGAGTGCGCAAGCATAATAACAAACACTAATTCTGAATGTTTGGGACCATTGTAAAATAATCGCTTCAGGAAAATAAAAGAAAACATATCACACATTGTTGTCTGCTGTCTTGTTTTTCGATGTACACTCTACATAACGAAATATATGTATCCAAAGAGCAGAGAGGGTACTCTACATTTCTCAGTGGGAAGACAAAATCAACAGGTGTTGATAGACTGATTCACAGGACTGATTGACAGCTGTCTGCCAATCAATCAGTCAACACCTGTTGATTTTCAGTAGTCTGAGCTGAACGAGCAACAAAGTAAGTATCTTATCTTGCTAGTAATGTTATGGAAATATTTATAAATATAAATGTATATATTATGAAATTCATTTAAAGGACTGAGCTGCAGTGTCGAGGCAACAATCTGGCTACCTATTATCAAGAAAAGGGAAAACAGCGCCCCTTTGTGTTCCTTTTCGAGTCTCTTCTTGAGATTTGCCAACTAAACCCATTTATTCAAGTACTGTATGTCTATTTTGAGGGACTTTACACTCGTTTTATATTACCTCTACATTTAACATGCAAAATGTACCTTCACTACAATTAGTTATTAATACTTGGCTAATATTAGGCCCTACTAATTTAAAACCACTGGATTATTTGTTACTACAAGGCATATTGTAGCTTATAGACTAAGCAGTTAACCTTTAGTCTACAATAAACACTACTTATGTCCTATTTTGGATATCAGCTTTTTTCAAAAACGTTAGACAACTTTGATAGCCTACTGTAGGTTATAAGCCTATATATTTTTTATGGCAATAATGCTTGTGTAAAATTCTGAACAGCCCTATAGAAAACACTGGGATACTGCTGGGTGAATTTTACTCGATGAGAACAAAAAAACTACTTTTAATATTGCAAAATCCTTTAACATCAATTTTTTAAGACGTTTAGTTTATCATTTTGAATTAAAACCAATATCGTCTTTCCACACCTATTGCTCATTAGCAGAGGATGTCGTGCTCAATGAGAATAGTAGCCTATATCATGTTACTTATCTATCGGATTCACCAAGCTGTGCAGTGCACACCAAGATTAATTTGTCCAGCTGGTTCGATCCCAGCAAGGGTTTTTTCAATGTTGTGCTATAGCCTATTAGTCTATATCAATGTGTGTGTGTGTGTGTGTGTGTGTGTGTGTGTGTGTGTGTGTGTGTGTGTGTGTGTGTGTGTGTGTGTGTGTGTGTGTGTGTAACCCACTCTAATTTCTTACTGTTTCACTAGTAGCAATGCATGCCACAATGTAGAAATACTGTACTACCTGTATAAGTAACAGCCCTGCAAAATTAGTAAATTAAAATACTTACAGTACCAAATCAAAGTAATTATACGAATCATGCAAAAAGTCCCATTCGCTCGCTAGTTTGTACATATTTGTCAATATCAAAGTATTACAAAAGAATATGCTATATTCCAACCGATAGGTCTAAATATTTGTGCAGTATCAGAGTCCGGGAGATCCCTGATACTGATCTTTAGTAAATAATGCTCTATATATTTACACTTGGCATTCCAATTTCAGCCAATCAGAAGAAAGTAGTGGTGTTTTCTGTGTGTGTGTGTGTGTGTGTGTGTGTGTGTGTGTGTGTGTGTGTGTGTGTGTGTGTGTGTGTGTGTGTGAGAGAGTGAGTGAGTGTGTAGTGCTGTGTTACTGTTACATCTACTCACTTTTTTGACATCACTTCCAATTTAATTTAACCAGTTGCTTTGAGTTCTCTCCTGATTGGCTCAATTTGTTTCTGAGATGTAGTCGAGTATAAAGCATTGAGAAAATAAGTAAAGGTACCTCCACATTGATTGTAGCTAAGTACAGTACTTGAGTAAATGAAGTAGTTCAATGACAATTATGAAGTATAATCAAATCAATACAAGTATCTCATCTCTGAAAAAATGTTATGTTCCTTACTGGCCATATTTCTCTTATTTAATGGGTCATTTCACAACAGTCAAAATGGTTAGCTGTGCAGCACCAGATTGCAAGTCAAGGAGGAGATTCAGGACAGATCCTGGGTCACACAAGAAATTCTTTAGATTTCCCAAAGACCCTGTGAGGAGCAAGAACTGGGCAAAGTTCATTAATAGAGCTGGGTCAGATCGGTTCACACTTTGGACACCTACAAAGTGGGCAAGGCTCTGTGAGGTAGTACACTGTAGAAAACACATACAATGCCATTTCAGTGTTATATAAAAACAAGTGTAATGCCTTTCCTTACTTCTTTTCTAAACTAGGACCACTTTTCAAATGCCCAGATCCATCCCAATGGGAAACTCCTACGCAACGCAGTCCCTGATCGAATGAGCAGGGTCTGCATGACAGAGACCCCCGGTGTGACACAGAGTTACAGCTCCACTGTGACACAGAGCTGCAGTGTGGCACAGAGCTGCAGCTCCAGTGTGGCACAGAGCTGCAGTGTGGCACAGAGCTGCAGCTCCAGTGTGGCACAGAGCTGCAGTGTGGCACAGAGCTGCAGTGTGGCACAGAGCTGCAGTGTGGCACAGAGCTGCAGCTCCAGTGTGGCACAGAGCTGCAGCTCCAGTGTGACACAGAGCTGCAGTGTGGCACAGAGCTGCAGCTCCAGTGTGGCACAGAGCTGCAGTGTGGCACAGAGCTGCAGTGTGGCACAGAGCTGCAGCTCCAGTGTGGCACAGAGCTGCAGTGTGGCACAGAGCTGCAGCTCCAGTGTGACACAGAGCTGCAGTGTGGCACAGAGCTGCAGTGTGGCACAGAGCACAGGCTCCAGTGTGACACAGAGCTCCAGAATGACACAGAGCTCACGTGTGACAGAGGCCCCCAGTGTGACAGAGAGCTCCAGTGTGGTTAATAGTAAGTTAATAGTAATACAACCCTTCTGGGAAATGAAATGGATCACAGTTATAGCAGGCAATCAACTGGTAATAACACATGGGATGATCTCATCTAGAACATAACCTTTTTAATTAAGTGTAATCAAAGAAACTAAAAGCACACATTAATGATAATTTTAACACCCACAAAGAAAATACAGTATATATTATGAGGATGTGGTCACTTTTCAAACACCCAGTTTTAAATGTCGGTCTTCTCTTTACAGCAGTCAATGATCAAATGAGCCTTTGGGAGCCACACCTGGATCACACTTACACCAAGAAACCAGAAAGTCAACCAATAGGTAAAGACAGCATGGGATACACTCATGGATAGATGCGTAAAAACTATGAAGATGTTGCCACAACTTATACATTCTTCTGTCACTTTCTGTCCAAGGACTAGTACTACACATGCAATACCACCTTTGTGGTCTTTGAAACTTAGATGTAACAGACACCATCACTGCCATGATCACTGTCCACTCTCCCGATTGCAGAACAGGGCGAAGAATCAGAACCTGAAACTGAACAGGACCTGTACAGGAGAGAGACAGACACACGGATCGCTAAACTCGAACTTCAGCTTGACATCAAGGTATTATTATGTTATATTATATTATATCATCTCATTAATGAATAAAGGCTTCTCTTTTAATGTGCACTAATCCTCTTTCAGAATAAGATGCTTGGCCTGGTCTTCAATACTGACCAGATTCAGAGCCTTGAAAGCAGGTGAGATAATAACTACATCATTACTTACAGTGCTACAAGGCAAGGTAGTAACAGAAGCAGGTTTACTCAACTCATTTCTGAGCCAAGGTAGCGAAGAAGTGTATGTCAACAAGGCTGAAGACAAAAGAGGGCATACTGGGAGAATCCACTTTAATTTGTAAAGTAATTTGAAAACTTGTGTTGCATTGCACTCCTACACATTGAAACTACACTATGTTGCACTTCTGGTCACACACCAAACATGATGTAATATCACTTTTACATCATGATCAGGGTGTGGTCGGTAGTGCAGTCTAGTTGAAAATTACAATCTGTACAGGCCAAGCAACCTACGTTTTGTGTACTGTGTGACTTACATTGAAGTTCTTCTGGAGGTGTCCAATACTTAAAGCTGACAATGGTGGCTTAAAAAGATCATGGATGGATCAGGTTGAGATCTCAGGGGTCAAAACATAGGAGAAGATTCAAGGTTAAAGGTTTATCTTTATTTGTCTTGGAGATAGATTGGGAGAAGAGATTAACATATGATTGCCATTTCTAAATCATACAACCATACCAATACTGTTAACAAACTGAGTTACAACACATGCAGGACCAAGCCACTGCTGAATTATTAGTAGGGTGTGATATAAGGGTCACAGTTTCTGCCAGTACCTGTTCATGTCTCTCTCAATTCCCTTTTATTATACTGTAGATTTCAACCAGGCGAGTCTGCAGGCAGAGTCAAAAAATGGTCACCTGAAACCATAGCCAACTCCTTAAAGGTCAGAATTGCCACAGGGATCACTGGCTATGAATATTTAAGAACAGGTATGAGCCCTAGACTTGTTATAACATATTTACATCTTACTAACAAAGAGAGACATAGTACAAACCTCACTAAAATATCTTTACACACTCTAGAGATGCATTTCCCCATGCCATCCTACCGGACAATCAGCAGGCGCCTGGAGGCCATCACATTCCAGCCAGGAATACAGCACGAGATACTGGAGTTGATGGCGCTGAAACTTCAGCAACTTCCTCCCAGTGCTCGCCTTGCTGTATTAAAGGTGCCTTAAAATAGAAATGTGTAGTTAGTTTGTATAGTTTCATTAGTATGATCAAATCAGAATGATTAATAAGAAATAGATACACAGTCTAGAATATAAAGTATTGTATTAATTTACCAAAAGACACACTTACAGAACAGACAAAGAGTCTGCAGATTTGGATGTTGACACGGTTGAGCTTACACTCATGTAGCTTATTGACAAGAAAGTTTTAATTCCCATATAAACCATATACACACACATTTTCTTTAATAGATCGATGAAATGGCCATAAAAAAGGAGATCCAGTATGACGCAGGCACCAAAATGATCTTGGGTACAGTGACCTTGCCCACCCGACTTGACACCCTGGCAACAAAGGTCCTGACAACCATCCTGAGCTCCTTAACAAAGGACTTTAAGCAAGTGGTTGCATATGACTACACAGGGCCATCGGTGTCAGGAAAGGATCTCTGGGCCTACATGCTATCCATCATTGTGGCATGTGGAGAGCGGGGCATACAAGTTGTCGCTGTGGTACGATCAGGCTTTAGCCTTTAATTTACCATCACACTGTATATGAATAAAACAGTTAGTGGCGTTGTAAAAGCTTCCTTCTCAGCTTTGCTGTTAAAATTATGTCAATGTTCTTACCTTCTATATCCAACTTTTAGTGTTCTGACATGGACTCTGTTGAATGTCAGAGACAGATAATTAATGTCCTCAGTTCTATGTACAGTATATATATATGGTTCTGTCTGAGTTTACTGAAATGTACAAACCGAGTTATGCCACAGGGAGGCGCTACAGTGCCACAGTACTTCAGGTACACTCCTTATATAGGCCTGTCACTTCCTGTAGGAAGCACATGTGTGTGTGTTGTTCTCTGTCCACCACCGAGTTGAGCTGTGGTTGCACTGCGTGCACCCAGCTAATAAAATATGCCATGCTTGGCTGAATATGATTCCTCTCTCCATTGCCTTCTTCACCCGAATGCAACGTGCTGCTAAGAAGAGTAAATCAACAGGTTATGTTGCCCAGTCAGACGTTCGGGAGAAAGGTTTGCCAGTTTCCACTGTGAAGACGCAAGGTACAGTGTGCTAAGTTGCTAACGGCTAGCATAACAAGAGAAGCAAGCGTCGTCATGGATCATCGGGGGACAAGCAGGTTACCTCGACTGGTGTTCGACGGAGATGAGAGAAGATATGAGTTATGGGAGACCAAAATGTTGGGACATTTCCATTTATTGGGACTAAAGGACACGGTCCTGGGAGAGCCGACCGAGGATGCAAGGGCGGCAGATGGAAAGAAAAATGCCGACGCTTATGCAGAGATGATACTACTACTTGATGACAAGAGCATCTCATTGATTATGAGGGATGCGCCCAACGATGGAAGGAAGTCTCTAAAAATATTAAGAGAGTATTATGCAGGGAAGGGGAAGCCCCGCATAATTAACCTGTACACCATGCTGACATCGCTTCAGAAGGCCAACGACGAAAGTAGTATGGACTACATCATCAGAGCAGAGACCGCCATTACAGCGCTGCGAAATGCAGGTGAGACTTTGGGAGACGGTCTGCTGGTGGCTATGGTCCTCAAAGGACTGCCTGAGAGTTACAAGCCATTCGCTATACATGTAGCTCACACAGAAGACAAAATAACATTTGCTGAGTTCAAGACTAAGCTAAGAAGTTTTGAAGAAACAGAAAAGATAAATGCTGAGTCAAGCGACAGTGTGATGAAGACCCAGGGGAGAACCGGGCGGCGGCCCGCCAAAACAAACGCACGTGACCGGAAGGACCAGTCACATCGTCACCGACGTGACCAAGTTTAAGAGCTTCGACAGCGCGTTCAGACCAGAAAAGCACAGCGTCGAGTTGGCAGACGGCACCCGTTGCAGCGGGGTCGCACAGAAGAGGGGGACTGCTGAGGTCTGTCTGATTGACAGCGGAGGACAGCGACACAAGGCGACGCTGAGAGACGCTTTGCTGATACCGTCATACCCCCAGAACATCTTCTCAGTGAAGGCGGCCACGGCAAGCGGGGCCACGGTCATCTTCAAGGAGGAGAAAGATGCACTGATAACCAAAAACGGTACCAGATTTGACATACATGTATATGGCAAGTTGTATTATTTGCATACCGAGGGTGAGTCTAATGACAAGTGTAATGCATGCCACGACCTTCAGACATGGCACGAGATATTAGGCCACTGCAATTATGATGATGTTTTAAAGCTGCAGAATGTGGTTGATGGTATGCAGATTAAGGGAAAAACAAGCAGGCCTGAGCAAGCGTGTGAGGTGTGTATTCAGGGAAAATTTCCCCAAACAAGAAATAGGGACCCTGATGCTAGAGCAGAGGCTCCCTTGCAGCTGGTACACACAGACCTTGCAGGTCCTGTACCCACAGAGTCAATTGATGGTTACAAATATGTACAGTCATTCACTGATGATTACACAAGCGCAGTGTTTGTTTATTTTCTGAAAAAGAAAAGCGACACAGTACAAGCTACAGAAAAGTTCTTAGCAGATGTATCTCCTTATGGCCACGTTAGGTGTCTCAGATCAGATAACGGCACCGAGTATACATGTAATGATTTCCAAACACTGATGAGGAAAAATAAAATCAGGCACGAGACGTCCGCTCCGTACTCCCCACACCAGAACGGGACTGCAGAGCGCGGTTGGCGTACTCTATTTGAGATGGGTCGGTGCATGCTTGTTGAAAGCGAGCTACCAAAACAACTATGGCACTATGCAGTACAAACAGCAGCAGTGGTGCGAAATAGATGTTTTAATAAGCGTACAGGGCAGACTCCCTATCAGCTACTGACAGGCAAAAAAGGCCAATCTATCTAATATGCAAAGGTTTGGATCTGTATGTTACACATACAAACAGGAAAAGGGAAAACTGGATTCCAGGTGTGACATGGGACGTTTTGTGGGATATGACAAAAACAGTCCGGCATATCTGATTTATCATCCAGACACAAACAGAGTGCTAAAACACAGGCTGGTTAAGTTTGTGAGCAGGGCAGCTGCAGAGAAGCAGACACAGACGGGAGAGACTGACCCTATTGACGACTATGACAGAATGAGACAGCCCAGGACTAGTGAGACTACACATGAGGTTGACAGGAGCACAGAGAATGCTCAAGAGCAAAGTGTACAGACTCAGAGTAGAGGTGCACACAGTGGTAGTCCAGGGGTCCAGGGACCCTCTGTCCCTTACCAAACACAGCAGAGTGAGACTGGTGATGGGAGAAGGTATCCAGCTAGAGAAAGGAGGAAACCAAGTCACTTAGATGACTTTGTAAGCGAAAATAGTGACAGTGATGGGATCCATACCACTGTAGACTATTGCTACAGAGCTTTATGTGGTGTTCCACAGACCTTTGGGGAGGCCATGAGGTCAGCTAACTCTAAAGAATGGAGAAAAGCTATGGATGAGGAGGTCCAGTCGTTAAACGACAACAAAACATTTACCGTGACAACCCTACCGATAGGCAAGAAAACAGTGGGGGGTAAATGGGTTTACTCTATTAAGAGTGATATAGATGGGAAAGACAAGTACAAAGCACGGTTTGTGGCCAAGGGCTACAGCCAGGTGATGGGAATAGACTATGGGGAAACGTTTTCACCCACGGCTAACCTGACAAGTGTGAGGGTGGTGTTACAAAAAGCGGCACAGGAGAACCTACTCCTCCATCAGATGGACGTGAAAACGGCTTATTTGCACGCCCCCATAGATTATGAGATCTATATAAATGCTCCAGAGGGTTACGAGGAGAAGGATAATGGTCTTGTGTATAAACTTGAAAAATCACTTTATGGTCTCAAACAGTCGGGGCGAAACTGGAATAGAGTTTTGCATGATTGCTTAACTGGAAACGGGTTCACACAAAACCCAGCCGACCACTGTGTTTATGCAAAAGAGTCAACAGACGAAAAGGTGATCATAATCATATGGGTCGATGACTTGATCATTGCGGCCAGCAATGAGAATGTTTTGAGAGAGGTGAAAGAGATGCTTGCAGGAAAATTTTAAATGAAAGATCTGGGAATACTTAAACATTTTCTGGGTATTGATTTCAGCCAATCCAATGGATGTGTCAAAATGTCACAGGAGAAGTACACTAACAAGGTTTTAGAGCGTTTTAATATGCAAAACTGTAGAACCAGAGAAACACCCTGTGATCAGAAACTTGATTATACTGAAGATGCAGTAAAAATGGATAATATCAGATTGTACAGGGAAGCTGTGGGAAGCCTTATATACCTAGCTACTTGTACCAGACCAGACTTAAGCTTTGTGGTAAGCAGACTATCACAGCATTTTGCTGAGCCTACAGAGGAGCAGTGGGTTACTGTGAAACATGTTCTAAGGTATCTCAAAGGCACGTCTGAGAAGGGTTTATGTTTCAAAAGAAACAACAGTGAGAATCTAGGTATACAGGCCTACAGTGATGCCGATTGGGCATCTGATGCCAGCGACCGGCGCAGTACCACAGGGTATTGTGTTAGTCTAAGTAAAAACAGTTCATTAGTTTCGTGGAAAACTAAAAAGCAGCCTACGGTTGCGCTCTCCACCTGTGAGGCGGAATACGTAGCACTGGCTTCAACCATACAAGAGTGTCTATACTTAGAGCAGCTACTAGAGGGTATAGATAGCTACAAGTACACTCAACCTATTGTGCATGAGGACAACCAGGGAACGATTGCTCTTGCCAAAAACCCTGTGAACAGACAGAGGGCTAAACATGTGGATATAAAATACCACTTTATCAGGTCTACTGTAAGCGAGGGGAGAGTAACTTTGGTTTATTGTCCTACGGATGATATGGTTGCTGATATTATGACAAAACCTGTAACTAAACTGAAACTGAAGAAGTTTGAAAATGTCATTTTTGGAGTTTGAAATGTGTAAGACAGAGGTCCACATTGATTGATGTTTGTATTTGTTTATTTTTCTATTGATTACAAGAACCTGTGAACAAGTGGGGGTGTTGAATTTCAGAGACAGATAATTAATGTCCTCAGTTCTATGTACAGTATATATATATGGTTCTGTCTGAGTTTACTGAAATGTACAAACCGAGTTATGCCACAGGGAGGTGCTACAGTGCCACAGTACTTCAGGTACACTCCTTATATAGGCCTGTCACTTCCTGTAGGAAGCACATGTGTGTGTGTTGTTCTCTGTCCACCACCGAGTTGAGCTGTGGTTGCACTGCGTGCACCCAGCTAATAAAATATGCCATGCTTGGCTGAATATGATTCCTCTCTCCATTGCCTTCTTCACCCGAATGCAACGTGCTGCTAAGAAGAGTAAATCAACAGACTCATCCAACCAGGCCATGTGGCGGGAGGCGGGCCTTCGGGTCGGTCAATCGATGGACCGCACCTACATCGCCCATCCGTATTTTCAGGGAGCGTACCTGTTCTTTTGTCCCGACACCCCTCACCTGTTGAAGGCAATGAAGACAGCTATGTGCAACCATGATTTCATCTTGCCAGATGACATTGTGAGGGAGAACAGCTTGCCTGGTGATACAGTGAGTACATTTACAGATGGGATGCTACTCAGATCAATTACCAAATACTACATTGACCCTATAAATTGTGATGATTCCATCATACATCAATGTTCACCCAAAACGAGCTATACTTTAAAATGTGTCATTTCGCAAAATCAACCTACTTCTGCTTGAAATTATTCATGTTTTCCAGGTGTCCATGTGTGCCGTGGAAAAAGTGATAGCTCTACAGTCTGACACCTCAGAAAAGCTAGTGCCTGGTCTGAATGCAAGAGCCATATCAACAGCAAACAGCTTTGACAAAATGAAAGTATGTGTTGCACAAGTAACAACAAACTGTTTGGTATATTGTAAACACCGACTGTCATATTCACGCATAACGGAAAAGTGCCTTGCAATTTTTTTTTTTAAATGCAGTATTTTCCATACTTATAGTTATGTTCTCTGCTTCAAGGTCCTACCTGCATGCAAGGTGTTCTCACATAGCACAGCGAGTGCCATCAGGCTGCTGGTGACCTGTCAGCTCCTTCCAAAGGAAGCCTTAACGACTGCCTGGTTCATCGACATGGTCAATGACTGGTTCGACCTGATGACGGCGAGATGTAACCTTAACGGTCAGTAAAACGCACACACACAACTTTATATTGAAATGACAAACTTTCTATAGTTACCTTTCCTTTTATTTTGTTGAAACATTCCTTACCTGTCGGTCCAGTGTCCACCGCTGGGGAGAGAGAGAGAGAGAGAGAGAGAGAGAGAGAGAGAGAGAGACACACACACACACACACACACACACACACACACACACACACACACATTGAAATGACCAACTTTCGATACTTACCTTACCCCTTACCTGTTGGTCCAGTGTCCACCGCTGGAGACACACACACACACACACACACACACATTGAAATTACCAACTTTCGATACTTACCTTACCTATTTTTTTGAAACATTCCCTATGTGTCTGTCCAGTGTCCACCGCTGGGGAGAGAGAGAGAGAGAGAGAGAGAGAGAGAGACACACACACACACACACACACACACACACACACACACACACACACACACACACACACACACACACACACACACACATTACAAACTATAATTGGGGTGTCACAAAGTTCTGTTTTGTGCCACAGAATCCAGTCAGTGCTTGCTGCTTCTGTTTGACACTAATAAAACATGTTTGATTTATGCAGCACTATTTCCACCTAACACCACTGCTGGGGCAAATTGGAAGCTGGAAAGGCTGCAGGAGTTTATGTGCACGTGGACTACTATAGTGTTTCGCTCCAAAAGAAGGGGGACAGATCAGCGTAAGTACCTGAGACAAATTCATTTAGACAAATTAATGGAAGCAGTTATTAATCTTATAGTAAATTAATCTATTTTATTCACAGCATGGAAGCCATCCCAGACAGGTGTCAGAATGGCCACAACGACCATGCTGTTAATAGCAGGTGCTGCACTATTCCCGGAGGCACTGGAGCAGCACCTGCCATCAGTTCCCCCTTCCTTCCTGCCAGGAAACAGAAGGTGGATGGCCCAGCTGACAGGAGAAGGAACATCACTCCGACAGTTCCACACTGGGCGTATCTCCACTGATTCCAACGAGAATCTCCATTCCCAATTGAGAGCAGACAATGTATTGCACCCCAGTGCCAAAACCTGCCGTTCCAGGTTAAAGCTTATTGCCATATCCCAGTATGAAGGCAAGGCCCCCAGCATTGACAGCACACTGGTTAAGTACATTGACACTATAGCCCAAAGGGAGGAGCAGCCAGTGGAGATTCCTGAGTTGCCAGGTCCTTCAGGCGAGCAACAACCCCTGCCCTTGATACAAGGGCAGGTACTTTACTACATGTCAGGATGGGCAGTGTTCACTGAGCTCAGAAAAAATGCCTGTGAAGATTGTGGTGAGTACTGCCTCTCAAGCAGTGCTCTTCTCGAACATGGGTACCACAGCCTCCACCCCGTGGAGTCAGAGGCAGTACTCACCACAATAAAGAGCAAGGGGAAACTGGTCCACCCCTCCAGAGAGATCCATCAACTCCACATCAAGCTCCACCACCTGATGGATGACCAGGCACTCCTCACAGAGGAGAATCCAGTGGCAGTGATCATGAGGGGGATGGACTCCACCACCACCTGGCTTCCACCATGCCATAAAGTGGCCCGAAAGATTATAAAGAGACTGGCCACTTTAAAACTACATACACTTTTAAAGCAGAAAACAAGCCAGGCTGCCGAAATACGCCAATATGACAGCAAGTCTGCTCTTAGAGCGACCTCAGTAAAGTAAAAAAAAAAGAAAAAGTTCTCCCCTTAAACTGACTGCAGTGGTGCACATCAGGCCTAGAATTTCGTCTTTTAGGGGAAAGGCCAATTGGCCTTTGGTGTTTTTTTTAAGGGCATAAAGGCCAGATGCCATTAAACAAAACAAGGTTTAAGAATGAATTGAATTTAAGGTTTAAGGATGATTTTGAAGTGTAGACTATCTGCAGGGGGGAAAAACCTACTCAAAAAACCTGCACAAATCAAATTTACTGCATTGTTCAGGGGTCATCAACCCCTGGGCTTGTGATGGACATTTTCCTCAAACTATAGTTTCTCCACAGACATACAAAAGGAGTGGTCAATAATACTTTCAGGAATAAAATACTAAATGTATACTAGTCAAGTAGACATGATGGAGAACACATGCTGTGTATTTAAATAGGGAGAGTGGTTTGTCCTCATCCGTTTGAACTTTTTATTTTATTTTATTAAGATAGTATAGGAAAGCTCAGAGGGAAGGTGTAGATGGAGCAATTTATAACACATTTTCAAATATTGTTTTAAAATTTTAAGTCAAGTGTATTGTTGTTATTATTTCCATGGCCATCTCTGAACTTGTCTAATTTCTTACCTTCTTCATGTTCTACTTTTTCCTAAGTGATGGCTTTGAACTTTTCTAAGCACTAAAGACAATTAGAGAAGAATTGTCATTATTAATTTGCTTGAAAAACCCTGGCTTGTTATTAAAGTGGTAATGTCAAAGGGCATTTGAGAAACACAGCTCTTAAACAGTTAAGTTAAAAAATAAAATAAGATCATTCATTGGGGCTTGGAAGAAATGTTTTGGTATGATTCTCTGCAATGGTGGTTCAGGGAGTACTGGCACCAGTCCAGGGGTCCTTGAGCGGGTATTAAAGGAGTAGTTCACCCCCAAAATGACTTTTTCTCTATTGATTACCCATGCCATGGAGACTTGAGTTCAATTTTTTTTTTTTTTTGTCACATTTCTAAAGGCAAAAAAATTAAATAATAATAATAATAATAATAAGCAAAAAAGTAAATCTATCACCATTGATTCCGGATGGGGACCCATCCGGATTCAATGGGGGTACCTTTATATTAATCAAATTATTGTCTTAAGAATAAAACAAAAAAATAAAGAATATTATTGAACTCAAGTCTCCATGGCGTGAGTAATCAATAGAAAAAAAGTCATTTTGTGGGAGAAGTACTCCTAGAGGATATTAAGCAAAATTGTTTAAAATCATAAAGATCTGTTTAACAACTTTAAACCTATGTTACAATGTGCTGATATTCTTTTTGTTGCACTTAAATGTTTAATACCATGTACATTGAATGCTGCTTAAAGGCCCAGTTCACCTCTGGGACAACCAGTTCTTATTTTATTGTTTTTTGGGAGTTTTTTTATTGTGTTCTATCTGTGTTTTTAGCTATTGTAGTATTTCAGCATGCTACAACTGGTCATCTGATGCTTTGCAGCACGATATCGCATCATCTGATGCATCATATGATGCAAAATGCATCATATGATGCTTTATAGCATGCTGAAATACTAAAATATCTAAAAACACAGACTGAACACAAAAAATAACTCAGAATTGTGTTGATCATGTCCCAAACAACAATAAAATAAGATCTGGTTGTTCCAAAGGTGAACTGGGCCTTGAATACACTTTGTCTAACCACATGTCCATGCATCGGATGGATTGGTTATCTGTTTATATGTAAAAACATATTGCTTTTTCTTTCTGGAAATAAACAACTGTTCGAGCTTGCACAAAAACAGATTTCACCAATGTATTTTTTACACCTGAAAACCTGTGATCTGACAATAACGTTGAGTTGGTTATGGTTTACAGGCACCTCATATCTTGGTTTCAATCATGTCTTTAACGCCCTATATCAACTTTATATAGAAATTACCTACTTACAATACCTTATTAAACAATCCTTGGATGACTGTCCAGTGTCCACCGCCGACTTATTTTCTAATAAAGATGGTAAAAAAGGACACAGTCACACACGCACACGCGCGCGCACACACACACACACACACACACACACACACACACACACACACACACACACACACACACACACACACACACACACACACACACACACACACAGTCAGTCAGTCAGTCAGTCAGTCAGTCAGTCAGTCAGTCAGTCAGTCAGTCAGTCAGTCAGTCAGACAGACAGACAGACAGACAGACAGACAGACAGACAGACAGACAGACAGACAGACACACACAGTCAGTCAGTCAGTCAGTCAGTCAGTCACATACACACACACAGAGTCAGTCAGTCAGTCAGTCAGTCAGTCAGTCACACAAACACACAGTCAGTCAGTCAGTCAGTCAATCAGTCAGTCACACACACACACACACGCACACAGTCAGTCAGTCAGTCAGTCAGTCACGCACGCATGCACACACACACACACACACACAGTCAGTCAGTCAGACAGACAGACAGACAGACAGACAGACAGACAGACAGACAGACACACAGTCAGTCAGTCAGACAGACAGACACACACACAGTCAGTCAGTCAGTCAGTCAGTCAGTCAGTCAGTCAGTCACACAGACACTCAGTCAGTCAGTCAGTCAGTCAGTCAGTCAGTCAGTCAATTAAATTGACTAAATTCAGAGTGGTGTGGTGTACCTTACCTCTGATCGTTTTCTGGCCGGGGACTGCCCATAAGTCAGAAATCTCATTAGTCCTACATCTCATTAGGCTGAATTTAGTTTGGGTTGGGTTTAGGCATAGTTTTACTGAGGATAGGGTTAGGTTTATGCATAGTATTTTTCACCTGGTTAACATCACCAGATTCTGACTAAAGGGATGTAGGAACAATGCGGTTTCCAATGCCATGGCACTTCGTTTTCTAACTGCGGTGTGACTCATGGTATAGCTGACAGAGTGCCTGCTATACAAGATACGCTGGCTTGACTCCACCACTAAGATACCCATACTGACATACACACATTAAATAGCCTACTTAAGAAACGTCAAGGATGTTCACAGCTCCACATAATGATCACGTCCAACCCAGATCATTAACTTAACCGTATTTGCTTTAATACGTGGATACGTAAACAACTATGCCACATTATTAAATACATCTATGATAGTCTGGCTCTTGAATGGGCTTAAGGTTTGCATAGCATATGATAAATAGTAACAATTAATTACAAGCAATTGTACTATCATATGATATGCAAGTAACAATATAATAGCATAGCATCTAGTACAATAAACAATTGTAATCTTAGAAGGTATCCACTACTCAAATATAGTAAAGGACACAAAAAGCAATAGATTCTACCGATCCCCGCATAAATTAATAACCTTCAATACCTACCTCTTTGTTGACTTCTTTTCCACGACGGAGCCAGCCGGCCACTCATACCTCAATACAATTAAATAGTTCGCAAGTCGAAAAACAACCACTTGCTAAACAATTTGTGGTATATGTTCTTTTATATTCCTGGAGCGATTATATAACAAAGGTCGCAATCGTTCAGAAATAACGTTGTTTACAAACTGTCCAGCCCCGCAGCCCGGGCTGTCATTCCAAATACGCGTCATAGACTCACGAACTTCCGCCACCCAACTTCCGCTTTGGCCACCCAAAATGTTCCATGGTCACTGACCACGCCCATACGACTGTTCCTGCCTAACATTCCTTGCTTCAGACGCGGACGCAGTCTGCGACGGCTCTTGCTGCACTAGTCTCTATTTTGCTAATATAGGTCACCTGTTAGTTCAACAGCCAATCATGTGTTGATTGTCGTAATGTTCACCTGTGTCTAGTTAGTCTGTGTCTATTTAAAGCCTCTGTGTTTGCTGTTCCAGTGCTAGTTGGTGGTAGTGGGCAGTGTGTGTGTGCATGTTCATCTTGGTACATGCATGGAATCACACAGTGCTGCACAGAGAAGTTACACATTCAAACAAAAGCAAGGGAAACAAAACACAATTCAAAAGGATGCAAAATACAAAATGAACAGTTTGGAGCTTTTCAGCGAGATTCTGTTTCTATCAAAAATAGATTGTGTTCACAAAATAAGTCTGGAGTATTTTAAATCCAGGTTGTTACTTGTATTGCTTGCTTGAATAAAAACAAAGGTCGCATTAACTTTAACCAGTTAAACCCTCTAGTCATATACAGGTTTATAATTATTAATGCAATACAATAGAAATGTGCTTATGTTTTTGTGGGTCAAGATTTTGAATTCCACACGCTGTATTTATGTGGATATAGGAAATAACAGGCTAACCATGCTTTTTTATTGATTTATTCTCAGTTGTGTAAATTAAGTAATGCTTAATGTAACTCCGGAGAGCGTAAAATGGGCCGTTAAGGGTCCATTTGGTTACCACCGCACCGTTCAATCATTCAGCAGGGGACCACCATGGAATCCCTTCAAGGACCACTGCTCTAGACTTAGTAAACTGGACCTGAGTTGGCTCTGTACTTGGCCAGGTTTTTTTTCAGTCTACACCAGGGGTCTTCGTCAGTGGGCCCGCGGGACCCCTAGGAGGTCCTCAGAGTTACTACAGGGGGGCCGCCAAATCTTTGTGTGATAGGATCATGTTTTTTACATTAACCCTAGCATCCCTATTCTGAGTGGAACATTAGCCAAAAATAGCAGATCTACAAGCTTACAACGTTGTAAGCTTGTAGATCGGCTATTTTTGGCAAAGAGGTTTGTAGAGGGAAAAGAAGAGCAGACTAAAGTATTTGACGGTTCAAGTGGTTAAATGTCTGACAATACACATTACTCCAACATGTCTAAGCTGTCTAAGAAATCTATGAACATAATTTTATACAATACGTAGTGGGGGTCTCTGCTTCATCTCTCTCTCAGCTAAGGGGTCCTTGGGCGTTCTGAGCTTGGAGGTCTTTTTTTTTTTATATAATCAATTTCTTTCACCATAGGAGGGCAGAGGTCTGGAGAGGGCACTTTTTACAGACAGGTAAAAGGGCAGGGGCCTGGCAGTTTCACTCGCCTAAATACGCCATGGCACGAGCTTTTGCCAGAGAATGTTTGAGAGGCAGGGGCTGACATTTCTAATCTGACATGTAATCCAAACCACCCGACGGATTAGACATTTCTTGGCCAGGTACTTCTCCCAGCGGTCAGCAGTGACAGACTGAAAGGCTCTGGACACCACACTGTATGACAGGCTGTGTGCCAACCAGTATACAGTCAGCAATGCATGCACTTCATGTGACCAGCCTTGTGGGCACTGTACTTTGGTGGCAGAATCCTCATTAGGGTGTCCATGGACTGATGCGACAGCCCGCAAATCAACAATGAGGTCCCGACCACCAAATGACATCGCAAGGACGCACATGGGCATTGATCAGTGCATGTTTTGCTGGATGTATGTCTGGTCTACAAGATACATATAATTGTTACTTCTCCCACGTCTGTACATTTTCTCTACTCTCAGAGTCAACTTTGTATCCATAAGTTTCCATTCATCTACCTTGTATGAGATGGTTTCTAGCTTTTGTGTGAAGTGTTGTGCATAGTGTATTTATTAATTGTGCACACAGCCATGATCCTGCAGCTATCCATGTAACTGTGATGTTAGTTTAAAATGTTGAATACAGGTCTTTGGCATCCTTTGTGTTGCTTAACTCGAATAGGGTTACAAAGAAATGTAATTTTTTAATTAAATTACATTTTGCAATTTTGTTCCGATCCAACAGACCAGCAATAATATTGGACTTAGTGTATGCTATACTGTCAGTTACTAAGTGTATACAATTTAAACCCAGAGGCAAGCACAGTTCAATGTTCAATAAACTTTGTCAAAAGACACATTAGTTTTTTTTATTTTTTCAACCTGGTCAAACCTTTTTTTACCCCGGTTACATTAAAATGTGCTTCCAAAAAATATCTGGCTGATGTCTTTCACCAGTGTTGGGGAAGTTACTTTGAAAGCGTAACTTGTACAGTTACAAGTTACAAGTACTGTACACGTTAAAACAGAGGGAGCACAGCTATTATGGTCAAAGCTTCTTATAGTGACAACACAGTGACATTGAATGATCCTTCACTGTGCACTACTGAATTACATGTGAATGTAAAAGCTATAGACCAATCACTGACCAATGAGCCATCATCATTACACACTGCTGTTCTCTTCACACAAAACAATGACAATGACTGACCTTTGATGACAATGGAACACCATCCTAATGACTGAATTCCATGTGAATGGTAAAGCTATAGACCAATCAATGACAAAATCTCACATCCACCCAACAATGAATCAGGTTAATTAGTGTGAAACCATGAGGATAATTTATGGTGTGAATCACAATCTTGCTTATAATTCACCTAAAAGTCTGAACTTTGGGTATCTAAATATGATATAGCAAGTACAATGTTGTCCATAAAAACTCAGCACATCGCCTTATCATGGACAAACCCCCTCCCATTTTCTTTGTTATGTTATCAATGTGAGAAGACCATGTTAGATGACTATCCAATGTTACACCAAGTAGTTTTGTTTCATCCACCTGCTCAATTTCTAAATCCCTCAGATGCAAATGTAGTTGGGGTTTTGACTTTAGCATGTACTGTGATCCAAATACAATAGATTTTGTCTTTGAGATGTTCAGGACCATCCTATTGTTCACCACCCACTCTGATATGTATTGTAGCTCCTTGTTAAGAGCTACAGACAGGTCCTCTACATTAGTATCAGACATATACAGAGTGGTATCGTCAGAGTACATGGCTATATTGGCCCTGTCTAAGACCAGTGGCATGTCATTTGTAAATAATAATATACTTCTTCCCTTGTAGTTTTCTATTTACAAGTCAACAACTCAGATTCTCTGTTTGCTCCCATGTAAAATGTTGTGCGAAAGTTCTCTGTTTCCTGATCCTTCCCGCCATCTCCTTTGAAAACAATGCAAGCTAGTTCACTAGTAGGTTTGGGATGCTTCATCACTCAAACATGAAATATTTTCTGTACGGACATCCCAGCATGCACGCCGATCGTGCACGATGGACACACTGCAAGTTTTTTTCAAGTTTTCATGCTTTAATTCCTTCATTCCAGACCAGTGTGTGGAGTCCAGTCTGCAGGTGAAGATCAGTTCTCCAGCCAGGACTGTTTCTATTAAACAGGAACCTGGAGACCACCTTAAACAGGAACCTGAAGACCACCTTAAACAGGAACCTGAAGACCACCTGGATCTCAGTAAGTTTCAAGCACCCTGTCTTTATTTCTGTTATTGGAGAAGGTGGGCCACCTTGTAAAGATGAACCCATGTTTTAAGCGAGTGCAGACTTTATTTTATTTTGTTGTTTGTGTGTATCTGCACCTGGGCATTGAAGGATGTGTGTGCTCCAATGTTTCAGTGAACTGAGGGAACACTGCAGTAAAGTCTCATTGTATCTTTTTCCTAGACTTCCTGCACACCCCTGTGTGTAGAGAGGAGTGGAGCTCCAGTCTGGTTCAGGAGGAACAACAAACTCCACAGATTAAAGAAGAACAGGAGGAAGAGGCTGGTGGGTCAACATTGACATTACTAGCAGTGAAAAGTGAAGGTGACGATGAAAACAGAGAGACAGCGCCTGTAGCCAGCACCTCAACTGAACACATGAAAACACAAGCTGATGTAGAGGACTGTGGAACATCACAACCACCTAGTGATGACCATCTTCTCTCTTCACACCGTTCTGAATCAGAAACTGGTGACAGTGATGAGTGGGAGGAGACCAGGGGAGATCAGTCAGCTTTAAACACACTGAAATCACACAAGACACAACATGTGGGAGGACAGTGCAAGCTGTCCCAGGACCTGAAATCATCAAAACAAACTCAATCCATGAGGAGTCACACAGGGAAGAAAAGTTTTAGTTGTATAGATTGTGGCAAAATGTTTAATCATCAGCATCATCTGAAGAGACACACAATGATCCATACAGGAGAATGGCCCTTTTATTGTACCATTTGTGGCAGAGGCTGTGTTAGCACAAGTACTCTAAAAACACACATGATGACTCATACAGGAGAAAAGCCCTATACTTGTACTGTGTGTGGTAAAGGTTGTCTTAACACAGGTAATCTCAAAACACATATGAGGACTCATACAGGCGAAAAGCCCTTTTCGTGTACAGTCTGTGGTAAAGGCTGTAATCAAATTGGTAATCTCAAAAAACACATGAAGACTCATACAGGGAAAAGCCTTTAGTTTAAGTTAGTTAACATAAATGATCATTCAGTCTAAGCCAGGATGACAATGAAAAGGACACTAAAGCAGAGGAATCATATAATCTCAACACGACTGAATAAAATAAACATCAATAGTTTATTTTGATGGATTTAGCTTAGCGTGCTCCACAACAGCAGAACAGTGTTTGTCCACATTTGTCAGAGTTTAACAACTCATATTCATTAAGGTTGATGCAATAATTATTTCATTGCTAAAATGTGTGTAATTTGGATTCTGAAATTGCCAGAGTATATATTTGGTAGATGAGTCTGGTGAAAGCATCACTTAGTTTTGATTGATTGAATACTTTATTAACAGTTTGCAAATACATGTACAGGGAAGTACAGTACAATACAAGGTGTGCTATTTTTTTTTCATTTTTTTTTCAAGAAAGCCTATGGCTTGTTTCCATTTCCATTGGGGGTCCTATAGTTGGATTATTTGTTAACATTCTACAGTGTTTTGTGTCTTTCTAAAGTTGTTTTGTAAACTCAATGAACCCTCTTTATACCTGGGGGAAACATATTGATAATGTGTGTTTGATTTAATAAAGGTTTCGCCACTACAGGTCCTCTGTGTGTGCTTTATTAAGTGTGCCTGCCATGCAATGGCAAAACACTTATTGTAATCCGCCATACTTATATAATAATAATCACTTCACAAAATTTCGGCACGTAATAACTGCCGCACAATTTACGCCACCGCCGCTATATATACATCAAAACGTGCGGCTCGGCCGGGAATGGGGTGCTATTACTTTTCTAAGAGAAAAGTTGTATCGTTTAATTGATATTAATTTATTAGTGAATTAATTTTACCCATTGACTTATAATGGGAATCGCAAAAACTCACATTCAATATTTTTTTTCTCGCAAACCATAGGGGCTACAGTTTCAAAACTTGGAGAGGAGATTTATAATGATATCAAGGATTAAATAAAAAATGATTTTGTCAGTTGGCCTCATGGTGGCGCTATAACAGTCCACTTTACCTTTCGGCCTGTAACTCTTGAACCGTGGGTCGGAAAATTAAAATTCCTTTTTCCCTGGATTCCTTGGGTCATGACGCATCTCCTCATATAGGCCACGCCCATTTGCGTCAGGATAGATTTTCCGCCATTTTGAATTTTCTTCAAAACACACTTTTTGCTCCTTTTCCTACATATTTTCTCCAAATGTCACAAAAATCAATACACACGATCTATGGACTCATGCGATAAACATATTTAAACAATATTTTGATAGTCCATACCGTTCTTCCGTAACAGGGTTCCAAAGTTAGAGGGAGGAGCCCGTTTTGTAAGAAGTAGCCATAAATCACAAACGAAACATCCAGTCAACACCAAATTTTAACCACAAGTGGGGGGCGCTATACTGAACATATACCCAAAAGCATTTCCACTTCGACCCATAGGGGGCACCACAAACGCGCAAAACGTAACCGTTTCATGCCAAAACGTGTTTTTCAGGGGGAACGACCCTCTCAAAACGAAACACTAACACCAACCGCTACACAAGGTTGCACAGACTTAGCGAGCTGCAGGCACACTTAAAATTTCTTAGAAATTTTCTTTTCTAGTCATTACATAATGTTGTCAGAACATGTACCGTAACTACTGTGAACAATACAAGAATAATCACTGCTTCATTTTATGTACGTGCATGGGATCAGGCAGATTTTTTCAGACCGAATGCGAGACATGAGCACTGCACGTCTGACTGCTTTGACTCTCGGATGCGAGCTGCTGTGAGCTTGTAGATCGGCCATTTTTGGCGTTCAACACGGTCTGATGACGAAGAGTTTGCCAGCCAACGGCCAAGCGGGTGAACGGATCTGTTACCGATTTACCCAGTGGCCACTGTGTCAAGACATGGTTACTGGTTTTCACAAAATACTGGATACATGTGGTTTACCTATGATGACTTGGTAGAAGCGGAGCTTTTCGAAGGAGAGCTTTGGCTTTTCTCCCTTCGCCATCCCCTTCATGTTATATTGGGCCATGACTTCATTTGTCATCAAGTCAAATACCTGTTGTTCGTACTTAGTGCAGTAGCATCCAAACTGCTGACAAATGATATACAGTAACTCCAAGTTCAAACCACCACTGCCATTTCAACAGTTTGGCCTGGTGTTACCTATGCATGTGAAGTCTACTAATTCCCATGATATTAATGTTTCATGAAAAGCTATAAAATAACCTACTTCACCATGATTCGCCGGACATTGTCCTTTAGGTTTGTTCCTCCGATCATTGCCAAGGCATTAACCTGAAATTAAAGGGTTGAGGGGAGAAAAAAAGGGGTTCAGAATATCACCATGACTGTTTGAAGTGTACTGTACTTTAATCCCTGACACAGGGAATCCCAAAACAAAAGGGAATGCCTGCAGAACAGTATTGCAGGCCATTCTGGCACATTTTGGGGGTGCTACCCACATGTTAAGCTGTGCTGCTCATTCCACGAATGCCCAATGCACAGTATTAGAATTATTATAAGGGAGAGATTAATGGACCTATGTCGAGTTTCCGTATTTATCTACATTTCACAAACATTGAATTTAGAGGTTCCTAGATAGTAGGCGAAGTGTGCCAATATTGCTGGCTATGCTACAGTTCTGAAACTGTTGGTTGGCTCGCAGAACAACGTGTCCATTTATTGCACTGTGCTCACACTGAGAACACACACACACACGCACACACACACACACACACACACACACACACACACACACACACACACACACACACCTCTTTGGTATTGTTCACAACAATACAGTAATTTCAGACATGCAGGATCTATTAGTCTTCATCATCATCATCATCAACCTATTTTTTTAATACTGCATGTTAGGATGTAGTTGAGGACTTAATGTGATGGCCTTTATGCAAAGCCTGCTATTGTTCTACCAACACACTAGAACAACAGATGTATTGTTGTGTATTTGCCTATTAGACAGATTAATAACGTTGGAGACAGTTAGGAGGGTTGTTGAGACCCGCCTGTGTCTCTTACCTCCACACCTCGTCTGTCTTTTCTTTTCGATCTGGTGCCGGTGTATCGTGGGCCCAAAAAACGCTGCCGGGCACGGCTCCTCGTTGTTTGAATCTGGGACGTCGTGATTCTCCTCCGGTCTGCCATTTGAAGACCTTGTCGTCTTTGTAGTCCAGGGTGACTTGACGATACTTGCGAAGTTTAAGCTCAAGTAGTTCTTTGTGGTAGGTGTCCAGCAGGCCGTTGCACAGTTGGTCCATTTCTTTCAGTTGTTTTGGGCCCCATATATAGTCTTGAAGTCCTTCTCCAGCTGGGCAACTTCATTTCGAGTTGTCGCCATCTCATCATTGACATATTCGATTATCAACAACATCAGGTCGAGTGAGCACTTGTTAAGTACCTCACACCATTTCTTACAGTTCTGAAACTGTTGTTCTACAGTTGTGAAACCTACCAGTTTGTTTTTCTTCTGTGGAGCTGAGGGAAGAATCATCAAGATGGGTGAGCTCCTCCACTCTCTTCACCCTGGCAGGAAGAGATGTGTCTCCAACTGGCACTTTTCCTCTGAGATGTAACGCTTCCAGGGTTTTGCGGATGGCCACGAGCAATTCCATGATTCTCCTCTGGAATTCTATTGCATTGAAACAAATGATCATCACAATTAGAAGAAGCACAAGCACTTTATCTGTCAGAGCAACTATGACTGTGTGGAACAGAACACCAACTCTCACTGACTAATGCCCCAGGTCGCCTCCTAAAGGCACAACAGCAAAGGTGGCAGCTTTGGACTGAGCTGAGACTGCAAGGGAAGACTGCATGTCTCCCTGCTGTGGACCATTCTTTCTGTGTAGGCCTAACCTAAGCTGAAAAAGTCAATATTTTTCAAAAATTACAAAATGTTGCTACATGCTGTACATGTACTAAAATGTGTTCCCAGCCTGAATGGGTTAAAGATGTTGACATGAAACCATGTCCAACATCTCAAATGGGTGCCATGGACTCTACATAAGTAGAGCATGACAGAATAGTGGAATGGATATCTTCCATCTTCAGGTCCTCCGTCATGCTATGTAAGCATTCTACTTCTCTAACATTTTAACACCCTTAATAATGTCATTGTTTCCACTCAATTTGGAGGAGTTGTGTTTCCTTTACCCATGATTGTTGTCTGCTGAGTTTGGCATGTGTCAACAGTATTGTATGTAACAATGTTCTGCCCTACAAGCACTTTGTAACTGGCTTTTGTCCTAATTATCTGACTTCACCGATATTGTTTATGTCCTTTGTACAAGTCATTATTATACTTCTGCTTATGTGGACTTAAATAAACATTTCAAGTGTGTGTGCACGTGTTGCTTACTTGCTTCGCGCATCAGGTATGGGGACCGTTTGGAGCTGCAGCTGCGTCTATTATTTGCGGGTCGTGGCACAGTGGATTAGGCTCTCTCTGTTAGGTGAGACAGGCATCCATGAGAAGTTGATCTGCTCTACTCTTAAATATAGATTACTATTGCATTAAGTACACACTACAGAGTATCAAATACATCGTATGTATGGACTAGCATATACCACTATGCCGGAATAATTATGACTTCAGACAAACCTTTTGGTCTGACAATTGAGGCTGAAGCAACATCGTCATCCTCTGAGTTGGCGGTGGACCTGGAAACAATATTTTTGGGAGGAGCCGGCAGCACTGGCTCTGGACTGAAGGGGGCTAAAGAAAACCAGTGATTAACGCCTGTTCTTTTGACTGGATACCAACATTAATCACTGCTGTTTTGTGTGTTAAATTAGTATATTCCTCATCAATACTCTTGCCATTGCTGTAGTAGCTTACAGTCAATCACAATCAAGTGGGACTGATGGAACTGCCAACATCCATCAGTGGGGGTAACTAACCTTCATCTCCATCATCATCATCATCATCATCATCATGGGCCTCTGGCTCGCTGCCATCACTAGCATCTAATTAAGAAAAATGTTGGCAACATTTATTCTGTTAATTATGTTGACAATACAAGTTTGCTTTGCTTGTTGTTTAACATCTGGATGATACAGTAGTCCTGATGCAATTATTATTTGCCAGTTTCAATTTTGTGAGACAAATAGTCACTTGTTTCCATGTTGAAAAATATTCAATTTGTTCCAAGAAAGGACAGATCTACAAGCTCACAAAAAGTCACATTGCACAGTATGCATACAGTTTTCTTTGGACCAACATACACTTTCTGCTCAGCTCTCTCCTTATCGTTTTTAATACTGCATGTTAGGATGTAGTTGAGGGAGTCCATCTCTCCACTCCGACATGTCTCCTTTCCGACATGTCTCCATTCCGACACTAACCCTATCTCTAACCCTAACCCTAAACCTTAGGCCCATGGTAGTGTCGCCACTCCGACAATAAGAAGTCAATTTCGGAGTTAATGTGATGGCCTTTATGCAAAGCCTGCTATTGTTCTACCAACACACTATGGCGTTGTCATTGAGGTGCTCTGCCCTCGCCCACATTCCATCAATGGTAATGCAGATCACACCTGCACACGCCACTTCCCAAACCTGAGATCAATTGCAATGCAAATGCTATAGGATGTTGTGACCAAGCTACCTATTCGTGGTAGAATCTTAGATGTGATAATATAGGTTTTATCAATCTGATGTGATGAACAAACAAATCGACATGGGCATAGCAGTTAAAGTGATCAGTTTTCTCCAAATTCAAATGCTATATTAATGTTTTCTACTTTCTCAAGATGATACACAGTAAACATCAGTCTTGATTTAAACCTGCAATATTAGAAGTGTACATAATTAAACACACCAATTAGCTCTGTTTGAGCAAACACTATAACAGCAAACCCAGTCATACTGCATACTCATGGTTGAGTTTATAATGTATAGTGCTGTGTTTTGTTTCATTATACTATAATCACCCATTCTTGAGAATTTTGATACATCATGTCCTACCAAACCATTTCAAATTATTTAATCTAAACATGCACTCTGACAGAAATCACCCTTGTCCCAGACAAGGATTCACAACTTGTGTTTTTCTATTATAAATGCACCAAATATTCTTAATCCTTGGTGTATCTCAAACATAACACATCCACTCTGTCAGTCCATGTGTAATTCTATTAGTATTAATGGATGAAAGTGAAACAATTCTCAAAAATGTGTGCTATTTTAGGCAACACAGACTGTTAATTATTACAACAATCAAATGTCAAATTATGTATGTTGTACTGTATGGGGGAGTTCAGATGTGCAGGGATGTGAAAGGTTCAACTATTGGCCAGTTTCTGTCTATTGTTGCCCCAACACGCCCCTCCTGGCCCCCCACTCTCTGATTGGACCATCAGACTCTCTGTGAGTATTTAGCAGGGCTCTGTTTATGTTTGGTGACACTTTAGTCTTTGCAAGTTGTTAAGGACTGAACTTGATTCTCTTGGTTGGTGTATTTGTCACAGAAACTCAGAGAACTACCTTTGAGAAATGGCTTTACTACAAACACTGAAGTCCTTGGTCAATGAGAGACTATCTGCAGCTGCTGAAGAGATATTTGGGGCCATTGGACAAATTGTAACAGAGTATGAGGATGAAGCTTTCAGCTTGAAGCAAGAAATCGACCACAAAAGCAGACTACTGGACATGGTTTTAAAACACATCAAAGTATACAGAACAGGTTGGTACAATAACTACTTATTCAATAAACCCTTTTTCACATGGTTTTAATATCTATGGTGGAGTTTTGTGGGGATTAGTTCTAGTTAATTTATATTAATTATTTCCTGGTGGTCTGTAAACAGAAAACTATTCAAAGGTGAGCTCAAAGTCAAACAGCCTCTCAGAGCTTCTGACAGTGCTTTGTTGTGTGTGCTATTTTGTTGTGGGAATGGGATAGAGGATGTGTTGTTGAAATGTTAAAATACATTGTTACTCCACTTTTGTGAGACACACAAAAAGCCATTTCTTGCACTGTATATGGTAAAGGCTGTTTTCACAAGGGTTAACTAAAACACACACAAATACAAGGACAGTACGCGATAAAGGTTTTAATTAAATTGGTAGTCTAAAAACACACATGAAGACAGGGGAAAGCATTTGGTTTAAGTTAGTTCACGCAGACACATAAATGATCATTCAGTCTAAGACAGAATGACAAAGAAAATGACACTAAAGCAGAGGTATGGTATAATCTGACTCAACATGACTAGTTTCTTGTGATGGCTTTGCATGCTCCAGAACAATAGAATAGTGTCCACATTTAAGGGAAACACTAATTTCTCTGTTTCCTGATCCTGCCTGCCATCTCTTTTTGAAAACATTGCTATATCCTACTTCACAACAACAGGCAATGTTTTCTATTTCCGGCATGCAACCAATTCTAACCAATTCTTAATGAAAACAATCAATGAGTACAAGTTTGTATTCATATTACACCAACGTCCTTATTATTCAAGTCCTTATTATTAAAGTTGTCATGATATTCCTTCATTCCAGATCAGTGTGTGGAGTCCAGTCTGCAGGTGAAGATCAGTTCTCCAACCAGGACTGTTTCTATTAAACAGGAACCTGAAGATCACCTTAAACAGGAACCTGAAGACCACCCGCATCTCAGTAAGTTTCAAGCACTCTTTCTTTGTATTGTATTGGTAAAAGTGGGCCGGTACTGAGGGTGCTCACTAACCTGCTGTATGCCAAATTATTCCTCCCCACACACAATTGTGACACTAGTTATTTATATGAGAATATTTATATATTATATTTGAGAATATTAATCTGTTCAAGATACAACTCTGACTGAGGTTCTGCTTTGGAGGCACAACATTCACATGTTATGGAGTCTGATGAGTCATTATATCTTTTTTTCGTAGACTTCCTGCACGTCTCTGAGTGTAAAGAGGAGGTTTCCCCTGAAGAAGAGTGGAGTTGCAGTCTGGTCCAGGAGGAACCACAACCTCCACAGATGAAGGAGGAACAGGAGGAGCTACTTGAAAGACCAGAGGAAGCTGGTTTGTCAACGTTGACTTTACTAGCAGTGAAAAGTGAAGGTGATGATGAAAACAGAGAGACAGCGCCTGTAGCCAGCACCTCAACTGAACACATGAAAACACAAGCTGACATAGAAGACTGTGGAGAATCTCAACCAACTGCTTTAAACACATTGAAATCACACAATGTGGGAGGACGGCTGTCCCAGGACCTGAAATCACAGAAACAAACTCACTCCAAGAAGGGTCAGACAGGGAAGAAAGGCTTAACTACAGAATGTGGCAACATGTGTAATAAAAAGGAACATCGGAAGAGTCACACACTGATCAACACAAGGGAAAGGCACGTTGCTTGTACAGTTTGTGGTAAAGGCTGTGTTAGCGCAAGTCATCTAAAAATGCACATGAGGACTCATACAGGAGAAAAGCCCTATACTTGTACTGTATGTGGTAAAGGTTGTCTTCACAAGGGTAATCTAAAAACACACATGATGACTCATACAGGAGAAAAGCCCTATACTTGTACAGTTTGTGGTAAAGGCTTTCTTAACACAACTAATCTAAAAACACACATGATGACCCATACAGGAGAAAAGCCCTATACTTGTACAGTCTGTGGTAAAGGCTGTGTTAGCGCTAGTCATCTAAAAAGACACATGATGACTCATACAGGTGAAAAGCCCTATACTTGTACTGTATGTGGTAAAGGCTTTCTTAACACAACTAATCTAAAAACACACATGAGGATTCATACAGGAGAAAAGCCCTATACTTGTACAGTCTGTGGTAAAGGCTTTAATCAAATGAGTAATCTAAAAACGCACATGAAGACTGTGTGTAGAGAGGAGTGGAGCTCCAGTCTGGTTCAGGAGGAACAACAACCTCCACAGATTAAAGAAGAACAGGAGGAAGAGGCTGGTGGGTCAACATTGACATTACTAGCAGTGAAAAGTGAAGGTGATGATGAAAACAGAGAGACAGCGCCTGTAGCCAGCACCTCAACTGAACACATGAAAACACAAGCTGATGTAGAGGACTGTGGAACATCACAACCACCTAGTGATGACCATCTTCTCTCTTCACACTGTTCTGAATCAGAAACTGAAGACAGTGATGAGTGGGAGGAGACCAGGGGAGATCAGTCAGCTTTAAACAAACTGAAATCCCACACAAAAAATGTGGGAGGACAGTGCAAGCTGACCCAGGACCTGACATCATCAAAACAAACTCAATCCATTTGGAGTCACACAGGGAAGAAAAGTTTTAGTTGTACAGAGTGGGGCAAAATGTTTAATCGTAAGAAAGATCTGAAGAGTCACACAATGATCCATACAGGTGAATGGCCCTTTTCTTGTACAGTTTGTGGTAAAGGTTGTCTTCACAAGGGTGATCTAAACAAACACATGAGGACTCATACAGGCGAAATGCCCTTTTCTTGTACTGTATGTGGTAAAAGCTTTGCTCAAAAGAGTGATCTAAAAACACACATGAGGACTCATGCAAGCGAAAGCCTTTAGTTTAAGTTAGTTCACACATACACATAAAGGATCATTCAGTTAAACCTGGATGACAATGAAAAGGACGCTAAAGCCGTGGAGTCATAATCTCAACATGACTGAATAAAATACACATTGAAGTCATATTCATGGAGGATAATGCAATAATTATTGTGTAGTTATGATGGGTGTTGTTTGGATTGTGAAATTGCCAGAGTATATATTTGGTAGATGAGTCTGGTGAAATCAACACATAGTTTTGATTGATTGAATACTTTATAAACATGGCTTGTTTCCATTTCCGTTGGGGGTCCTATTGTTGGATTACTTGTTAACATTCTACTACAGTGTTTTGTGTCTTTATAAATTTGCTTTGTAAACTCAAAGAACCATCTTCATACCTGGGGGGGGGGTATTGATAATGTTTGTTTTTGATTTAATAAAGGTTTCACCACTACATGTCCTCTGTGTGTGCTTTATCATTACATCATGTTATCAGAGCATGTACCATAACTACTGTGAACAATACAATAATAATCACAGCTTCGTTTTATGTGCGTGCAAGACCCGCAAGAAGTGTTCACCCTTCCATATTCATGATAAATTGAATGGTGACTGGAGGCAAAGGCTATACTTTATAACTTCTCAACATTTATTTTGTAAATAGCTGATCTATTAGCTTGCAATGCACCACACTATTTTCATAGGATTTCAGATATCCTATAAAACAGGTTAACATAGTGATACTACATTAACCACTTTGTTGATTTGTAAAAGTATAAATGTTTTGAATAGTCAGAGAATGGGGAATCCACAAATATGTGTGGGCATTTGCACAGACATCTGCAAAGCTGCCATTTGGTCAAAATGGCTGACATAAAATACATCATTTGTGCTATCTTGGATTCTAGACAACCTAGAAACTGAATTAAACATGCCAATCTTATGTTTTCTGGGCCAAGGAATCAAATGAGTAAATGATGGGTGTAAAATGTTCTGGACCCCCTGCCCCCTTTCTGGGGGTTCTCTATTTTGGGACCTCCCAGAACAGTACGCCAGCCAATCTTTTAAAAGGTTTCCCCAAAACCAGGCCGTCTAACTTGGCCTGTCTGAGGTCCACAGACTTGGGACCTCCTCTCTGTTCCCAAGTTAAGCAACAGGTTGTGGAGCAGTATGCTAATTAGGGAAATTATTTGATGATTGGTATCGACAAAATAACAGACCAAGTAATTGCAAATGACCTACCATCATTACACACTGCGGTTCCATACAAAGCCATGTAAATCACACCTTCAATTACAATGTGTTTGAGCTGATTGAACTGAATTACATCTGAATAGCAAAGCTATAGACCAATCAATGATAAGCTGATTGAACTGAATTACATCTGAATAGCAAAGCTATAGACCAATCAATGATAAGGTTTCACACAACCACTTTTACCCACACGTCTGTGTTGTATGTTTTTTTTATGTAAAAAACAAAAAACGAATAACCTTTCAGTATATTTGAATACCATTAAAGTGTGGTCTGATGATTTATCTAAAATATGACTATTTTGTAGTTATTGAGCCTTGTGGTTTACAGTATATTATAAAGGGTTAAATGTAGAATATCAAACGCCTGTTACTCTATTCATTACGGTACAGGGGTGCAACAAGTGTAACTTGGGTCAAACAATGGTGATGACATACTTACATGTACCTTCATTTAACAGATTTTTTTAAACTACCAATAGAAACAATCTTTCAATCGGTCTTCACTAAGACATATCACTTACACTAACTTTAAGGACTGATTTAAAACTAATTGCTGCTCCTATGATAAACATTATATGGCAACACATTAGTTATTTGACATTTTCTATGACTATTGGGTTCTCAAATATCTGAGAAACAAGATCAAATTGAGAGTGACCGAAGGGACAACTAAATCCAAAGAGGGAACACGATATAGGACATACCAAGCCATCAGCCCAGATGTATCTGTTCACCCACTACAAGCACCAGCTGTACACCTTACATTGAGGATAACCTTTACACGGTTTCAGTTGTCCTCTCATAAACTGCGTGTGGAAATGGGAAGGTGGAGTGGCATACCACCGGAGCAGCGTACATGTGAATGTGAGACTGGTATAGAAAACAAACAGCACATACTGGTGTGTCCCCTCACACAGGACATCCAGAGGGAAGTATGGACTTGAGTTTGATGATCTGAGCTCACTCTTTGTGGGCGCTAACAGAGAAACTTTGCGTACTCTGCATGCCTCACTTTTGGAGCAACAGAAAGCTCCAGTTGTATTGTTTATTTTAATATATAGTGTGTGTGTGTGTGTGTGTGTGTGTGTGTGTGTGTGTGTGTGTGTGTGTGTGTGTGTGTGTGTGTGTGTGTTTATAACTTCCTTGTGATATTTAAAACATAGCCGATCTACAAGCTCACAACATTAACACCAAACCTTCATTTTGGAGTGTTTTAAACTTACAAATTAAAGTTAAACAAACAATACAACCTCAAAACGGAACAGTCAGTATGTGATTGTAATTGCGACCGTCAGGGAGCAGTTTACTATGAAAACCTCTACCGGCCGTCCGTCCGTCGGTCACACGTCACACCTTTGCCCTGCTCATATCTCCGCATCAGTATGACATCACACCACATGTGTACACAAACCTTTGTGTACGTTGCTGTGGCAACAGTCTGTTGTTGCTGGTCTGTTAGTGTACGTTAGCAACCACCTTAGCAACCATGGTTTTACCCTAGCAACCAACTGTTTACCCTAGCAACCAACTGTTTACCATAGCAACCATGTTTTTTTACCCTAGCAACCAACTGTTTACCATAGCAACCAGATATGCAGAGCAGGGATCTCCATATATGGGCATAAACAGGTGACATCACACTGATGTCAGATACTCAGAGCAGGGAGTTCTCCATAATATATGGGCACAAAAGGGATTCTGTTAGGGATCTCCATATATGGGCATACAAGGGATTCTGTTAGGGATCTCCATATATGGGCATAAAAGGGATTCTGTTAGGGATCTCCATATATGGGCATAAAAGGGATTATGTTAGGGATCTCCATATATGGGCATAAAAGGGATTCTGTTAGGGATCTCCATATATGGGCATAAAAGGGATTCTGTTAGGATCTCCATATATGGGCATAAAAGGGATTCTGTTAGGGATCTCCATATATGGGCATAAAAGGGATTCTGTTAGCTGTTAGTGATCTCCATATATGGGCATAAAAGGGATGCTGTTAGGGATCTCCATATATGGGCATAAAAGGGATTCTGTTAGGGATCTCCATATATGGGCATGAAAGGGATTCTGTTAGGGATCTCCATATATGGGCATAAAAGGGATTGTATCCCAGATGATGCCCTGTTAGGAGATCCACACTAACAGAATCCATATATGGTCCTACCGACAGCTGCTATAAGCCAACCCTGGCGATAAGGTCTGAGTCGAAGAAATGCTTCTTTCCTGGTAGTTATCATTGCGACCGTCAGGTCGCAGTTTAGTTGCGACCGTAAGGTCGCAGTTTAGTTGCGACCGTAAGGTCGCAGTTTAGTATGAAAACCTCCACCGGCCGTCCGTCGGTCACACGTGCGGTCGACCGCACGTCACACGTGCGGTCGACGTGTGATGAGGTCACGATGAGTCATCTATGCCCAAATATAGATTTCTAGGTCAGATGGCCCATAGAGTTTGTGATGTCAAACCTAGCAACCCAATATAAACAAACCTTTATACCCATATATGGAGATACAGAGATCTCCATATATGGGCATATTAGAAAGCCCATATATGGGCATATACGGATGACATCAGGGATATCCATATATGGGCATAAAAGGGACAAGGGCTTACAGTTAAGAGATCTCCATATATGGGCATATCAGAAAGCCCATATATGTTCATATACTGATGACATCAGGAATATCCATATATGGGCATAAAAGGGACAAGGACTTACAGTTAAGAGATCTCCATATATGGGCATAAAGGGACAAGGACTGTTACAGTAGATATAGAGATGTCCATATATGGGCATAAATGAACAAGGACTGACAAACACTGAGATCTCCATATAACCTATGGGAATATAAGGGACGAGGACTGTCAGCTTGTAGACCTATTTTCTAAATATTGTTGTACATTAAAAACTTGAAATGGGTCGTTCTGCATAGTACTTGGGATTTGTTGATGTAAATGTTCACATAGAGTGTAATAATTGGTAAAACAAACTTTTGGCCTATTTGTGGAGATAAGCGACCAACGGTCGCTTATCTCCCGATTAGGGAGTCTTACTGGTATGAAAACCTCCACCGGCCGTCCGTCGGTCACACGTGCGGTCGACCGCACGTCACACGTGCGGTCGACGTGTGATGAGGTCACGATGAGTCATCTATGCCCAAATATAGATTTCTAGGTCAGATGGCCCATAGAGTTTGTGATGTCAAACCTAGCAACCCAATATAAACAAACCTGATGTCAGACCTGAAGTATCCTTTTATACCCATATATGGAGATACAGAGATCTCCATATATGGGCATATTAGAAAGCCCATATATGGGCATATACGGATGACATCAGGGATATCCATATATGGGCATAAAAGGGACAAGGGCTTACAGTTAAGAGATCTCCATATATGGGCATATCAGAAAGCCCATATATGTTCATATACTGATGACATCAGGAATATCCATATATGGGCATAAAAGGGACAAGGACTTACAGTTAAGAGATCTCCATATATGGGCATAAAGGGACAAGGACTGTTACAGTAGATATAGAGATGTCCATATATGGGCATAAATGAACAGGAACTGACAAACACTGAGATCTCCATATAACCTATGGGAATATAAGGGACGAGGACTGTCAGCTTGTAGACCTATTTTCTAAATATTGTTGTACATTAAAAACGTGAAATGGGTCGTTCTGCATAGTACTTGGGATTTGTTGATGTAAATGTTCACATAGAGTGTAATAATTGGTAAAACAAACTTTTGGCCTATTTGTGGAGATAAGCGACCAACGGTCGCTTATCTCCCGATTAGGGAGTCTTACTGGTATCAAAACCTCCACCGGCCGTCCGTCCGTCCGTCCGTCGGTCACACGTCACACCTTTGCCCTGCTCATATCTCCGCATCAGTATGACATCACACTGCTTGGTGTGTGCCGTCAGGGTCATTTGTGTACGGTGTGATGTCATACTGATGTCAGCAGTGTGATGTCATACTGATGTCAGCAGCTATGTCTCTATATATGGAGTTATATGTTGTTCGTGTCCAAATATGGGGCTTGTGAGGTCAGACTTAGTGAGATTCGTCGGTTATCTCCATATATGGAGGGAGAACCAGCTTATGAGCCGATGAGTTGTGTCAGAGTCGAGATCCTGCTTGCATCTAATCTGTCGGTAGATAATGCCGGTCTTATATAAGGGTCATTTGTGTACGGTGTGATGTCATACTGATGTCAGCAGTGTGATGTCATACTGATGTCAGCAGCTATGTCTCTATATATGGAGTTATATGTTGTTTGTGTCCAAATATGGGGCTTGTGAGGTCAGACTTAGTGAGATTCGTCGGTTATCTCCATATATGGAGGGATGTGTTGGTTCTCCATATCTGGAGATTCAACCTTCAACGATTTTGACATCTTGTTACTAATCTGTCGGTAGATAATGCCGGTCTTATATAAGGGTCATTTGTGTACGGTGTGATGTCATACTGATGTCAGCAGTGTGACAGGAGATAAGCGACCAACAGTCGCTTATCTCCCGATTAGGGAGTCTTACTGGTATTAACTAAAAATATCCAAAAAAAGGTTAAAATGATTTTATTTTGGCTCCCCCCACCACATTAACATAGTCATAGGGTCCTATTGTTCATTCTCACAATGCTAATAGATAGGACATGTGTATATAAGTACCGCCTACAAGGTCTTGAAGTTACCACAACTGGCAGAACTTCGCAGAGTGACAACGCTTTCTTTCACTGGACCAAACTGATCAGACCAAAGTAAGTAAAATGACTTTAAGATTTTTTCTTGTGTACTTTAAAATGTCTAGAACATGTACAGATGTTGTTATTGTGAAATATATCCACCAAAATATGAATTAGATGATGTTTTATACATGTTGTAATATTACAACGTTGGGTCTTTGTGGCAGCAAATAGCCATTTTCCCAGTTTACATGCCTGGATATTCTGTAGTCTAAAAAGACATGTTTTGTCAGGGATCTACAATATATTTTAAATTACACACACTTTCTACACATTCCATACCATATTATAGATATATTATTACATAATGTAGGAAATATATGTATTGTTACTTCAATTTCAAATCCAATAATACTTGTACAATATTGTACTCGAAGCTGAGTTCCAAGTTCTTCTTCTGTTTGTGCACTTCTGCACATTACTTTTGCAAACTAATACTAAAATCATGTTTGTTCATGGAAGATTTGGAACTGTTTTGTAGCTGTAGGTGTAGCTGTAGCTGTAGATTATAGCAGTAATAGCAGATCTGTGACACATTGTGAACTTGTAGATCGGCTATTTTCAAATGGCTGAAATGCATGAGGGCAGAAGTGGTTAGTGTACGTTTTGTGATGAAAATCTAAATCTAATATATGTATTGTTACTTTAATTTCTAATCCAATAATACTGAGTTGAGCTGAGTTCCAAGTTCTTATTTTGTTTGTGCACAAAATAAGTGAGATTCGTCGGTTATCTCCATATATGGAGGGATGTGTTGGTTCTCCATATCTGGAGATTCAACCTTCAACGATTTTGACATCTTGTTACTAATCTGTCGGTAGATAATGCCGGTCTTATATAAGGGTCATTTGTGTACGGTGTGATGTCATACTGATGTCAGCAGTGTGACAGGAGATAAGCGACCAACAGTCGCTTATCTCCCGATTAGGGAGTCTTACTGGTATTAACTACTGACAGTATTGTTAGGAGTTCATACTATTTTTCCTGCTGCAACAGCAAAAGGAATACAAAAAAAAAATGGAAACCTTTCTGTGTACTTTTATTGTGTAGTTATGTTCCTAGTGCATCCTGTCTGCCCTTGGTGTTGCTACCTTGTCTCACTAGTCTCTATTTTGCTAATGTAGGCCACCTGTTAGTTCAACAGCCAATCATGTGTTGATTGTCGTAATGTTCACCTGTGTCTAGTTAGTCTGTGTCTATTTAACCCTCTAAGGCCCACTGTTGTAATATTACAACATTTGTAAAATATCCAAAAAAAGGTTAAAATGATTTTATTTTGGCTCCCCCCACCACATTAACATAGTCATAGGGTCCTATTGTTCATTCTCACAATGCTAATAGATAGGACATGTGTATATAAGTACCGCCTACAAGGTCTTGAAGTTACCACAACTGGCAGAACTTCGCAGAGTGACAACGCTTTCTTTCACTGGACCAAACTGATCAGACCAAAGTAAGTAAAATGACTTTAAGATTTTTTCTTGTGTACTTTAAAATGTCTAGAACATGTACAGATGTTGTTATTGTGAAATATATCCACCAAAATATGAATTAGATGATGTTTTATACATGTTGTAATATTACAACGTTGGGTCTTTGTGGCAGCAAATAGCCATTTTCCCAGTTTACATGCCTGGATATTCTGTAGTCTAAAAAGACATGTTTTGTCAGGGATCTACAATATATTTTAAATTACACACACTTTCTACACATTCCATACCATATTATAGATATATTATTACATAATGTAGGAAATATATGTATTGTTACTTCAATTTCAAATCCAATAATACTTGTACAATATTGTACTCGAAGCTGAGTTCCAAGTTCTTCTTCTGTTTGTGCACTTCTGCACATTACTTTTGCAAACTAATACTAAAATCATGTTTGTTCATGGAAGATTTGGAACTGTTTTGTAGCTGTAGGTGTAGCTGTAGCTGTAGATTATAGCAGTAATAGCAGATCTGTGACACATTGTGAACTTGTAGATCGGCTATTTTCAAATGGCTGAAATGCATGAGGGCAGAAGTGGTTAGTGTACGTTTTGTGATGAAAATCTAAATCTAATATATGTATTGTTACTTTAATTTCTAATCCAATAATACTGAGTTGAGCTGAGTTCCAAGTTCTTATTTTGTTTGTGCACTTCTGCACATTACTTTTGCAAACTAAAACTAAAATCTGTTAGTTCATGGAAGATCTTGGTACTGGTATGTAGCTGTAGATTATAGCTGGGTAAGAGGTCTTCTGCATTAGACAAAATAACCTGTTTAGCAAGCACCAATGTATTCCCAGAATAACAAAATAACCTGTTCTTTTGTTATTCTGGGAAGCTATTGGCGGCGTCTAGCACCAATGTCTTCCCAGAATAACAAAAGAACCTGTTCTTTAGTTATTCTGGGAAGCTATTGGCGGCATCTAGCACCAATGTCTTCCCAGAATAACAAAAGAACCTGTTCTTTTGTAATAGAGTGGTCAGAAGAACCTGTTATTTTGTAATAGAGTGGTCAGTCAGACAGACAGACAGACAGACAGACAGACAGACAGACAGACAGACAGACAGACAGTATTGTTTGATTTGTGGTACTTTAGGGAATATGGAATCAATTTGCTCACCACCCATACTAAAGCTAATCCATTTGTATTTTCTTTGTTTCATTTCAGTATGCAAAGAAGGCCACTTCGCTACAGTGTGCAGGATGCCCTAGATGCTGTCCAGAAAGGAGAGAGTGATGTGGACATAGACATTGATGGTGACACTGATGAAGAGTCAGATGAAGAACCGGAATCTCTGGCATGATTTGTGACCTTGATGTCTATCAAGGAAGCAACGGAATTCGAGCCAAATCTGAACTTGGCTTGTCAGGAGATGTTGTGATGAAGCAAATGAACCCTTAGTTGTTTACTGAAGTCTCAACATGTTAACCATGTTGTTCAGACAATGTGTACAAATGGCCTAATTCTGCTACCCTTAGAGCCCAACGTTGTAATATTACAACATTTCCATAAAACCTTACTAAAAAATTAAAATTTTGCAAACACTTCATAAATATCTCCAAATACCTCCTACAACACCATCTGACAGGTCAAACAATTTTTTTTTCAAGTATTTCATAATGCGGGCCTTAGAGGGTTAAAGCCTCTGTGTTTGCTGGTTCAGTGCTAGTTGGCAGTGTGTGCATGTTCATCTTGGTACATGCATGGAATCACACAGTGCTGCACAGAGAAGTTACACATTCAAACAAAAGCAAGGGAAACAAAACAATTCAAAACAATTCAAAAGGATGCAAAATAGAAAATGAACAGTTTGGAGCTTTTCAGCGAGATTCTGTTTCTATCAAAAATAGATTGTTGTCCAGGTTGTTACTTGTATTGCTTGCTTGAATAAAAACAAAGGTCGCATTAACTTTAACCAGTTAAACCCTCTAGTCATATACAGGTTTATAAGATTTTGAATTCCACACGCTGTATTTATGTGGATATAGGAAATAACAGGCTAACCATGCTTTTTTATTGATTTATTCTCAGTTGTGTAGGCTTCTTGTAAATTAATTAATGCTTAATGTAACTCCGGAGAGCGTAAAATGGACCGTTAAGGGTCCATTTGGTTACCACCGCACCGTTCAATCATTCAGCAGGGGACCACCATGGAATCCCTTCAAGGACCACTGCTCTAGACTTGGTAAACTGGACCTGAGTTGGCTCTGTACTTGGCCAGGTTTTTTTCAGTCTACACCAGGGGTCTTCATCAGTGGGCCCGCGGGACCCCTAGGAGGTCCTCAGAGTTACTACAGGGGGGCCGCCAAATCTTTGTGTGATAGGATCATGTTTTTTACATTAACCCTAGCATCCCTATTCTGAGTGGAACATTAGCCAAAAATAGCAGATCTACAAGCTTACAACGTTGTAAGCTTGTAGATCGGCTATTTTTGGCAAAGAGGTTTGTAGAGGGAAAAGAAGAGCAGACTAAAGTATTTGACGGTTCAAGTGGTTAAATGTCTGACAATACACATTACTCCAACATGTCTAAGCTGTCTAAGAAATCTATGAACATAATTTTATACAATACGTAGTGGGGGTCTCTGCTTCATCTCTCTCTCAGCTAAGGGGTCCTTGGGCGTTCTGAGCTTGGAGGTCTGCTATTTTTTTTTTTTTATATAATCAATTTCTTTCACCATAGGAGGGCAGAGGTCTGGAGAGGGCACTTTTTACAGACAGGTAAAAGGGCAGGGGCCTGGCAGTTTCACTCGCCTAAATACGCCATGGCACGAGCTTTTGCCAGAGAATGTTAGAGAGGCAGGGGCTGACATTTCTAATCTGACATGTAATCCAAACCACCCGACGGATTAGACATTTCTTGGCCAGGTACTTCTCCCAGCGGTCAGCAGTGACAGACTGAAAGGCTCTGGACACCACACTGTATGACAGGCTGTGTGCCAACCAGTATACAGTCAGCAATGCATGCACTTCATGTGACCAGCCTTGTGGGCACTGTACTTTGGTGGCAGAATCCTCATTAGGGTGTCCATGGACTGATGCGACAGCCCACAATGAGGTCCCGACCACCAAATGACATCGCAAGGACGCACATGGGCATTGATCAGTGCATGTTTTGCTGGATGTATGTCTGGTCTACAAGATACATATAATTGTTACTTCTCCCACGTCTGTACATTTTCTCTACTCTCAGAGTCAACTTTGTATCCATAAGTTTCCATTCATCTACCTTGTATGAGATGGTTTCTAGCTTTTGTGTGAAGTGTTGTGCATAGTGTATTTATTAATTGTGCACACAGCCATGATCCTGCAGCTATCCATGTAACTGTGATGTTAGTTTAAAATGTTGAATACAGGTCTTTGGCATCCTTTGTGTTGCTTAACTCGAATAGGGCTACAAAGAAATGTAATTTTTTAATTAAATTACATTTTGCAATTTTGTTCCGATCCAACAGACCAGCAATAATATTGGACTTAGTGTATGCTATACTGTCAGTTACTAAGTGTATACAATTTAAACCCAGAGGCAAGCACAGTTCAATGTTCAATAAACTTTGTCAAAAGACACATTAGTTTTTTTATTTTTTCAACCTGGTCAAATCTTTTTTTACCCCGGTTACATTAAAATGTGCTTCCAAAAAATATCTGGCTGATGTCTTTCACCAGTGTTGGGGAAGTTACTTTGAAAGCGTAACTTGTACAGTTACAAGTTACAAGTACTGTACACGTTAAAACAGAGGGAGCACAGCTATTATGGTCAAAGCTTCTTATAGTGACAACACAGTGACATTGAATGATCCTTCACTGTGCACTACTGAATTACATGTGAATGTAAAAGCTATAGACCAATCACTGACCAATGAGCCATCATCATTACACACTGCTGTTCTCTTCACACAAAACAATGACAATGACTGACCTTTGATGACAATGGAACACCATCCTAATGACTGAATTCCATGTGAATGGTAAAGCTATAGACCAATCAATGACAAAATCTCACATCCACCCAACAATGAATCAGGTTAATTAGTGTGAAACCATGAGGATAATTTATGGTGTGAATCACAATCTTGCTTATAATTCACCTAAAAGTCTGAACTTTGGGTATCTAAATATGATATAGCAAGTACAATGTTGTCCATCATTTCACATACTGTCTTAATATATGAAAAATACAATCAAATTACATCAGTTTGTCATACAGTTCACAGCTCAAATGACCCTCTACTAAAGTTACTAGATCAATCCATTCCAACAATCCTTTTGTCATTTGAAGTCCAAAAACAAGTACATTAACAACAATGTAAAGATAAAAATGTATCCTTATTTTTGTTTCGAGAACATTCTGTATAATTGTATAGTGTTATGAATGAGATAAGCATCAACATGTTTACCTTAATTTAAACTTTAGTTCGATGTCAATGCTAATACTGTGCATTTAGTCCTACTTTGTCTACTTAACGTAGTATTTTTTACAATTGTATTTTTACCAATGTCCACACTTGATAATGAAATTCAAGCAGTGTTGAAGGTAAGACTGAACCTAGAGTGAGCAAGGTGATTGGTGGACAGATGGTTCTATTGTTCTCCTCTTTGGCCAATCATTGAAGCAGTTTGTGGCTCCACCTCAGGCTCTCTAGTATAAGAAGAGTATGTAGTTGTAATGTCTCCACAACTCCTCCAGGATATCAATCATTTCAACGAGAACTGACTGTGGACTCCAGACTTCAGGTGAAGATGAACTCTCTAGACTGCACCAGGAACAATTCTGATGCACAGGAAGAACCCAAAGACCAACAATACCCTGGTAAGTTATGCTTTTTTTTATATCACACATGTTGCATCATTTTAAAATCCAAGTGCTTTTAGTATCACTCCATCGTTTCTATTGTATTGCATTAATAATTATAAAGCACGTATACTGTTTGATAACATGAGTATGACAACATGAGTATGTATAAGTATTGTTAACAACTTACAATAAGATACTTACTTATAACTTAGCTATACATAGCTAAGTTACGGTGATCATAATTTGCGGTTCCACTGAGGTTATAATGCATTATGAAAACGTATTAGTTGGCATGCATGCTTATAAACATTTATAACAAGTGTTATAATGTCCTGTAAGAACTTTATAATGCATTACTTTTTAAGTAAACTGTTTTACCATTAATTTTTTTCAACATAACAACTATCTTCCATTTGTCTTTTGTTTCCAAATCCAGTGTTGCATCCTCCTTCTAGCTTCCCTGTCCTACCAGCAGTAAATGAACGAAGCAGCTTGGCTAAACATAAACACCACAGCTGTGACCAGTGTGGAAAGAACTTCACTCGAAGGGACCACCTTAAAATACACCAGAGAATTCACACTGGAGAAAAACCATACCACTGTGAGCAGTGTGGGAAACACTTCACTACAAACGGCAAGCTTAAAACACACCAGAGAATTCACACTGGAGAAAAACCATACCACTGTGAGCAGTGTGGGAAACACTTCACTACAAACGGCAACCTTAAAACACACCAGAGAATTCACACTGGAGAAAAACCATACCACTGTGACCAGTGTGGGAGAGAAACCCTATGGGTGTGATCAGTGTGGGAAACACTTCACTCACATGTCCAACCTTAAAGCGCACAAACAAATTCACACAGGAATTAAACCATATCAGTGTGACCAGTGTGGAAAGACTTTTAGTCAATCAGCTCATTTAAATAGCCATACGCTAGTGCACAGTGCACACAGGGTTTAAACCCTTGCCCTTGAAGTCAAAGTGAAAGAGGTTTTACTTCATCAATCTTCTTTGTCATGCGCACACACACATATGACAGACAAAGCATATCAATGTGAAGAGTGTGACAAGAGTTTCAGTAGCTGTATGTTCTTCTTCTAGTAGTTTATCCCCTCGGGTTTTTCCCCTTATTCTCTTTGAGTCTGCTGGGCGAACCCATCCTTTTTACTTTAAATGATAACTGGAGGTCAGTGGAGTCAGAGTATGCTGAGAAATCCATATGCAAATATAAATGATCATTTTCACCTTGAATCAATCGACAAGTCATCTAATTTGACCTAAATGTTGGGTTTCTCTGTACTCTGAGTTTGATTATTATTATGGCTGTTGTTGACCGCTGACATGTAGTGTGATGTTTTACCTTGCTAAGTCGCTCTGGATTAGCTAAATTCTTAATTTGTCATTTTAATTGTTTATCCACTCTATACAAGCACCAGCAGTACACCTTACATTGAGGATAACCTTTACACAGTTGTCCTCTCAGACTGCGTGTGGAAATGGGAAAGTGGAGTTGCATACCACAGGCGCAGCGTTCGTCAATGTGAGACTGGTATACAAAATGAACAGTATGCTGTGTGTCCCCTCACACAGGACATCAGAGGGAAGTATGAGCTCACTGAAAAGTGAGCTCACTCTTTGTGGGCGATAACAGAGAAACTTTGCATGTGCTTGCATGCCTCACTTTTGGAGCAACAGAAAGCTCCGGTTGTACGAGTCAAGGGATTTTGTGTTTATTTTTATATAAAACTAAACACTTTTAGATAACAAGTAATGGCTGGGGGTTTTCTTTCTTTTCCTGATGCCAAGGGCCCCTGGGCACATGCCCAAGGTGCCCATATTGTAGATCCGGCTGTGTATTTAAGTGCAAAAAAAACAAAATATATAGACCCCTAACACCAAGGACCACTACTAATACAATATAAACAGTTGAAATAAGGAGTATAACTCCATAGGTGAACAACACCGACATCGGGCTGTAGAGCTGTCATAAAGTGTGTACCTCTAAAGCACCTCCATTATTCTACACATTTGTACAATATATACAAAGCGAACTATAAGAACCCAGAGACCAAGGAAATGGGGGACCACAAAAATAATAATGACCAGGAACTGTCATAGAAATGGGCGGATGTCCATTTCTTCATTGAGGCCCTTGGGTGACATGGTGTTTAGAGCATGTATCCAGTAAAGTTCACGTTTTAAAGCATTAATGTCACCATCACGTCGTGGGAGTTGAACATGTTCGATGCCAACATAACTTAAGGAAACACTGTGTTTAAACACACTGAAATGTAGAGCGACAGATCTCTTTTGATCATGGTTTCTGATGTTACTCCTATGTTCAGTGATCCTAGTTATGAGGGCTCTAGAGGTTTTCTCCAATATATGCCAGCCCGCAAGGGCATTTGAGCATAATGAATCACATTGTTTGTTTTGCATGAAATTATACCTCTTATCTTGAGTACTTTGCCTGTCTGAAGGTGATAAAAAAGTGGTTTTATGGGTAAAATGACACAGTTGACAGTTGTTACATTTGTAGTTGCCTGGTTCCACAGGACTCAACAGCGTCTGGGAGGTGGCTGAGGTGTCAGGAGGGCAGTCTGACCGCACCAACATGTTCCTCAGGTTCGGGGGTCTTTTGAAGACCACCCGTGGTGGTTGGGACATATGCTTTCTGAGGGCCGGATCTGTGGATATAATATGCCAATGTTTATTGACTATATTGGACATCTCTTTAGATAGAGGAGAGTATTGAATGGCACATGTAATTCTCTTGTCACTGCTCTTGGTGCTAATTTTGTTAAGACACCTAGATTGCGTGATATTTTGGAAACGTTCAGAAGCTTGTGTAACCCATTCTTTTTTAATAATTTCCCTGCAGAAAACGTTGTTCTAGATCAGCTCTATGTACATGAAAATCAGGGTCAGAACTAAATATTCTACGTATACGATGGGAAGACTTTTATCCCACGTTTTTTGCAACCCATTTTTCTCACCCGGTGACTACCTAACCTGTAGTCCTGGTTTCCGCTCTCCCCCTGCCGCGCCAGGGGACATTGGGGAGCACCCGGCTGGCTAGGGGGAGGTAGTATAGAAACCAGGACTACTGCATGTTTTTGTGTGAGGGCCTATGCCCAAGGAGACACGGGGAGAACATGCAAACTCACCACAGAAAGGCCCTATCGCCAACCCCACCTAGGGTGTGGGCGCTGATGACGTGGGTGGAGGAACACGCCGCCAGCGCCCACAGCTTCCCCCGGCGGGAATCGAACCCAGGACCTTCTAGCTGTGAGGCGAAGTGCTAACCACTGCACCACCGTGCCACGGAAGACTTCTCTTTAAGGGAGTCAGAGGATAAGCGTCTCCATGTAACAGTGAATTTCTGTCAGTGGGTTTTCTATACAGACTGGCGCTCAGGGAACCTCGTTCATGGATAATGTTAATGTCCAGAAAATTCATTTTAATGCATCAAAAGCCATTGTGAACTTTAAATGAGCATTACGTGTATTCATAAAGGTATGGAACTCATGTAATCTGGCCTCAGTAGAGGTCCAAATGAAGAAGATGTCATCAATGTACCTCTTATAGGACACAATATGTTAAAAGAAAGGATTCTTACTAGAATAATGTAATCGTTCTTCAGAATAATGTCATGCTCCAGCTGTTATCATCACACAGTTGCACAGTTTGTAGTGTTTTAATAAAACCCATAGAGTCTTTTGTATATGCGGGCAAAGTGGTAACTATGGATTGAAGAGAGTGGTCAACAAAGGCTGATATATTTTCTGTTAAAGAGCCTATAGCAGCCACAATAGGTCGCCCTGGTGGGATATCAGTATATGTTTTGTGAATTTTCGGTAGAGTGTAAAAAACAGGTAAAATAGGGGACTTAACCAACATGAAGTTGTGCTCATTTTTTGTGATCTCTCCTCTTTCAAGTAGATCATTTAGCACAGCATGTACTTTGGTAGTGAGCGCTGCAGTGGGGTTGCCAGGTAATTTGCGATAGAAGGTTTAATTTCTAAGTTGATTCTGAATCTCTTGGTTGTAGGCCTCTCTGTCGAGAATTACCAGTGCTCCACCTTTATCTGCACTCTGTATGACAATTGAATTGTCTTTTTGTAGACAATTCATGCTGTGCTTGCTGTGCTTTTGTGAGATTGCTGTGCTTTTGTGAGATTGTGTTGGATCTTGTATTCTCTCTTTTTACCCATTATGTCTGTAATATCCTTTTCGACCAATCTACAATAGGTGTCGACCGACGAGTTTCTATGTTTTGGAGGAATGAATGTTGATTTACCTCTGAACATCATTCTGGTTTTGGTCGTGGTTGAAGGGGAGGAGGTGTGGGGTGTAGTCTCAGGATTTCTCACAGTCTCTGTGGCCTCCTCAGTGGGGGCAGTAGATGGAGTTTCTGAAGAGTGAATATCAAGTCTCTGATTAGGTGAGAAGAATCCTCTGAGGCGTACAGAACAAAAGAACTTCTGCAGATCAATGAAAACATTAAAGTCTTTACAATGAGTCGTAGGACAAAACGACAAGCCATACTTGAGCGCAGAAAGGCATGCACTGGAGATGGGCTTACTTGATAAATTAATTACGTTCAATTCCACTGGCTCCTGCTGCGGGTCCCGTGTGGCTCTCTTGTGTTGTGATAGCCCCCGCCTGGTCTTCTTACTCGACGGGGTCGGGAGTTTCCGTAGACTGGACATCGGCCCAGGTCCAAAAAAGGATCTCGTAGGGCTTGGTTGGAGCCGGATGCGTCTGTGTCAATTGAAGAGGAGGAGATAGGACTGGTAGCCCTCTGGTGGGGTCTTCTGTAACCCTGTGGTCTCTGCGTTTGTGGTTGTATGTTCTCGGAGCTGTGGGTTTGTACCCATTTGTAAACAAGCCCTCGTTCATAGTCTCTTGTGTCTCGGTCGTGTGTGTGCTTTATCATTACATAATCGGGATATACAATAATACAATGCAATCACTGCTTCAGTGCACATATTGTGCTTTAATTATTATTACATGATGGAAGTATGTATTTATTTTACAGACTGCATACCTAGTTTGTGTGGTTGATTACAGGGCAACCAGCATAAAGTCCAGCTTTCGTATTATTTAATAACAAAAACATCCATACTAGATGCCCAACCCACCTAAGCTGACTCCATTCCAAGTGTAGAAGCAGGTGTTCTACTCCAGGTCTTTCTCTGGTGACTTAACATCTCACCCTACTGCATGCATCTCCATTGCAAATGACCCACCAACATTACAAACTACTGTTCCATACAGACAAAACCATATCAATCATAACTTCAATTAAATTGAGTCTGAATAGCGAAGCTATAGACCAAAACATAAGGTGTCACAACCCTGTAACAACGAATCAGGGTGACTTGGGTCAAACAATGGTGAAATAGAAGGCATGTGTATTTACTTACTAAAGACGCCTTGTATGAATCATCATGCACCTTTTAGGTGACACATTTGAATAAAATATTTGCTGCCAACTGTGCAACTATAGGGTTATATATATAAATCAAAACGTGTTTCTTAAGACCATTCTTTTGAAGAAAAAAAAGCTTGTGTTTCTTAATATAACAGTCATGTCACAAAAAGCATTTACCACAGAATATACAACTGTAGATCCTTTACCCTGTATGGTTCACCATGTGTGTTTTAAGCTGCCTATTAAAATGAAAGCCTTTTCCACAGACAAGAAGTGTCTACTAACAACTTAAGGGTCGTAACTATGTGTGAATCACCTTGTGTCGTTTCAGATTTCCATTAAGATTAAAGGCTTTGCCACAAATGTTGCAACTATAGGGCTTCTCTCCTGTATGAATCAGAATGTGTCTCTTCAGATCATTCTGTTGAACAAAGCCTTTGCTGCAAACTCTGCAACTATATGGTGTTTCCCCTTCGTGACTCATCATGTGTACCTTCAGATGTCCATTACGAACAAAGGCTTTACCACAAACTTTGCAAATGTATGGCCTGTCCCCTGTATGAATCATCATGTGTTTCTTGAGATCATTCTTTTGAACAAAGCCATTGCTGCAAACTGTGCAGCTATATGGCTTTTCCGCTGCATGAAACATCATGTGACTATTCAACCTACTATTACAATTAAAGTCCTTACCACACACTTTACAACAACAGGGATCCTCCCCATTTTGAGTCCTTGTGGATGTTGTTTGTTTTGTCCATTTATTTGACGGACCGTGGCTCAAATGTAATCGTTCTTCTTCCACGTGTGTTTTGTGTGGATTCAGTGTGTCTAAATCAGACTGGTCTCCCCTATTCTCCTCCCACTCATCACTGTCTTCAGTGTCAGATTCAGAACAATGTGAAGAAAGTACATTTACATCAGTGGATGGCTGGAATTCTCCCCTGTTCCCTAAATCAGCTTGTCTTTTCATGTAATCAAATGATGTGCTGGCTAAAGGCTCTGCCTCTCTGGACATGTTTTCATCATCATCTTCACTTTTTACTGCTAGTAATGTATGTGTTGACCCATCAGTACCCTCTGGTCTTTGATGTACATCCTCCTGTTCCTCTTTAATCTGTGGAGGCTCTGGTTCCTCCTGCACCAGACTGGAGCTCCACTCTGCTGTTCAGTGGAAACCTCTTGTTTTAGCACCGAGAGATGGAAGGAATCTAGACAAGAGAGGACAAGAGAGTCATTTGTTTGCTCATTTGTACATGATATTTTTGCATCAATAACTGTTTTGTCCAAAGACTTTCAGTTAGTTACCAAGTGCAACCTTTCCAATTAGTTTTTTCTACTACTATTATATATTTTTGATATAATTCATCCAGTATTGATATACTGGATGAAGTATTGATATAAAAATCAATACTTTTACAACAAGGACATTTAGCTTCAATGCTTTACTAAATCAATGCAAATATTTAACAGTTTGTTGCGGATTACCAACCTGATCTGTGCAATTTGATGTGTGGTTTTAAAACCATATCCAGTAGTCTTAATGTGATTTGTCAGTATTTAACAAGTCATATTCAATTATATTCATGATATAAGTATTATGTTCATTGATATGCATGTAAAATGAAGTAGCTGTTCACTGTGTGTTGGCATACATGTTGTTTGGATTGTTAGATTATCAGAGTAGATGCCAGAGTCAGTTGAGGGAAGTACAGTCCAATACAAGGTCAGCTTAAAACAACATATGGCTTGTTTCCATTTCCATTGGAGGTTAATAGTTAGATGACATTCTACAGTGTTTTTTTTCTTTATAAAGTTGCTTTGCAAACTCAAAGAACCCTCTTTATACCTGTGGGGAAGCAATACTGATAATGTTTGTTTGATTAAATAAAGGGTACACCACTACACGTCCTCTGTGTGTGCATGCTTTATCATTACATAATGTTGTCAGAATATGAAATGCTAACCTGCCGACACTGGTGAATGCTAACCTGGTTGGAACAACAGGAGGTCTATCATTGCTCAGTCCACTACATTACCAAAGCAAGTGTCAAAATATAATTAATTGGTGAAAATGGGGAACAAATACGTATACATACACCCAGCATGACACAACAATTTGCAAATTGTTGTTTGGGTTGTTAGATTATCAGAGTAGATGCCAGAGTCAGTTGAAATCATCACTTAGTTTTGATTGATAGAATACTTAATAACCTTATTAACAGTTTGCAAAGACCTGTACAGGGAAGTACAGTACAATACAAGGTCAGCTTAAAAAAAGCATATCAAGAATTCCATTGGGGGTCCTATAGTTGGATTCTATTCTACAGTGTTTTGTGTCTTCCCTCTTCATACCTGGGGGTAAAACATGGATAATGTTTGTTTGATTAAAGAGGCTAAAGGTTTCACCACTACAGGTTTGCTTTACCATTACATAATGTTGTCAGAATATGAAATGCTAACCTGCCGACACTAGTGATATAGGAAACCACAAACAAACAAACCCGAAATGAGTAGTGTCCCTTCAGAGAGGCCCATTAGAGACACATTAGCACAAGAGGCTGTTGCTATACATATTAAAAGGGGCCCAACACATACATGTGATAATTACAGATTCAGTATGCTAAACTTTATCACACCTGAGATCCAGATTCAGTGTGCTAAACTCGATCACACCTGAGATTCTTTGTAATGTTTCTGAATGGTTCAGGGGCTGGGACTGAAAATTACTGAATGATGAAAGTCTTTAAATAGGTGGTGCCATAGTTGTGTACTTTTCCTGTTTTGTTTGTGTCTATGAAGTTGGAGAAAAAAGCTGACAAACAGCCTAAAAGACATGCACATCCAAAGCCATATAGGCTGGGTGCTGGACTAAAAAGTAATCAACAATACAAAAGAAAAAAGTCCGCACACCAAATTTGCAGTTCCCAATATAGAGTTTTACTGTGGTAACGTTTCGAGCTGTATGCTCTTCCTCAGACCTTCACAGACAAGTGTTACAAACAGTTTTATAAGTGCAGAACACCCACACCTGTGACCCATCGGCCAATTAGTCCCATCAGTGTCATTAATCAATGACACATCCATAGTACATGTATGTTAGTGTATTTGTACATCATACACACATTTGTATATATAAAACAAAAAACAATACAAAACATCCTGTTCACCCAAGATTCAACAATACATATATACAGTGTAAAAAAACATCACAAGGATGCAGCTGGGACGTATCATCAGTGATGTAGCCTGGGGTCGACGGGTGTTTCGGGTCTCGCAACATCATACACCCTCGCCCAGGTGACCCAGCCGGGGTTGATCAAGTCCCGACTTACGTCCCAGTAGCTATCCACGATCAGTCCTATTAGGGAAAGACAGGGTCACTCAATGTGCAGCACCGGAACTACTCTGCCAGGACTGGGGAGCCATTCTGGCGCGTGGAAGAACTAGGCTCTATGGGTTGACTCCTGGCCGGGCTCCTCCTACGTCTTACCAGGTCCTCTCCTGCTCTCACCAGGTTCAGAACCTGTGCGTTGCACCAGACCCCAATCCAAACATTCCATTCAGCTGCTGCAGTTGAATGGCCCTCCTAAAGGCCTCACCGTGGATTTGTTGGGCTTCTTCCTCACGGAAGACACAGGCTGGGGCGCTAACCCAACCTGCTCCCGGGTGCCGTCTAAATTCCGGCCGTCAACCGAGTCTCCGGTGGTCACCAAACTATTCCTGGTTGTCACATAGTCTATTCCTATGAGCCACTATAAATAGAACTAATAGTGTAAAAAACATCACAAGGATGCAGCTGGGACGTATCATCAGTGATGTAGCCTGGGGTCGACGGGTGTTTCGGGTCTCGCAACATCATACACCCTCGCCCAGGTGACCCAGCCGGGGTTGATCAAGTCCCGACTTACGTCCCAGTAGCTATCCACGATCAGTCCTATTAGGGAAAGACAGGGTCACTCAATGTGCAGCACCGGAACTACTCTGCCAGGACTGGGGAGCCATTCTGGCGCGTGGAAGAACTAGGCTCTATGGGTTGACTCCTGGCCGGGCTCCTCCTACGTCTTACCAGGTCCTCTCCTGCTCTCACCAGGTTCAGAACCTGTGCGTTGCACCAGACCCCAATCCAAACATTCCATTCAGCTGCTGCAGTTGAATGGCCCTCCTAAAGGCCTCACCGTGGATTTGTTGGGCTTCTTCCTCACGGAAGACACAGGCTGGGGCGCTAACCCAACCTGCTCCCGGGTGCCATCTAAATTCCGGCCGTCAACCGAGTCTCCGGTGGTCACCAAACTATTCCTGGTTGTCACATAGTCTATTCCTATGAGCCACTATAAATAGAACTAATAGTGTAAAAAACATCACAAGGATGCAGCTGGGACGTATCATCAGTGATGTAGCCTGGGGTCGACGGGTGTTTCGGGTCTCGCAACATCATACACCCTCGCCCAGGTGACCCAGCCGGGGTTGATCAAGTCCCGACTTACGTCCCAGTAGCTATCCACGATCAGTCCTATTAGGGAAAGACAGGGTCACTCAATGTGCAGCACCGGAACTACTCTGCCAGGACTGGGGAGCCATTCTGGCGCGTGGAAGAACTAGGCTCTATGGGTTGACTCCTGGCCGGGCTCCTCCTACGTCTTACCAGGTCCTCTCCTGCTCTCACCAGGTTCAGAACCTGTGCGTTGCACCAGACCCCAATCCAAACATTCCATTCAGCTGCTGCAGTTGAAAAGGACTCAGGCCAAAAGGACAAAAGGACTCAGGCCAAAAGCCATCATACTGCTACCTAAAGAGGCGCCTCTTGTCTACAGTACAAGTAAATAAATCATGGGACAAAAAAACCTTTACATACACATATCCAGCACAACCAGGAGAGACCACTTGTTTTGAGAGACAACCAGCAGGACCCAACATAGGAGATACTACACAGGTAAGTGGTGGAGATACATACAGGGATCATACCCAAGTTTAAATGCACCCCCTGTCCATTGAAACAGGTATGACAACACTGAGACCCACCAGGCTGTTATCATAGAAAAGGTCTGATATCATAGTCCTCATTCAGACCCTTTGGAGCTAAAGTTTGTAAAGTGTGTATCCAAAATAGTTCACGTTTTAGAAGCATATTGTTAATGTCTCCCCCTCTACGTGGAATCTTTACCAGCTCAATACCCATGTATCTGAGCATAGATACATTGTGCCCAGCTTTACTGAAGTGTGTGGCCACAGGGCTAGTGACAACATTATTGCGAATAGTGCTGCGGTGTTCAGCAATACGTGTTTTTAATGGTCTTGTAGTCTTCCCAATATATGAGAGACCACAAGGGCATTTTAGCATATATATTACATTAGCTGTAGAGCATGTGATAATCCCTCTTATGTTATATTTTTTCCCCGTATGTGGGTGATTAAACGAGTTAGATTTCAGTGTAAAATTACACTGTTGGCACCTGCCACAGGGGTAGTTGCCTGATGGAATCTCACTGAGGAAATGAGAGGGAGCTGGGGGGGGGCAAATCTGCCCTTACCAGCATATTACGTAAATTTGGTGGCCTCTTGTGTACCACTCGGGGGGGATTTGGTAAACACTTTTTAAGGACAGGGTCTGTGTCAATGATATACCAATGTTCTTTAATGGCTCTCTCTATGTCTTTGGATACTGGTGAATATTCCAGTGCACAGAGTACTCTGTGTTCAGTTTGTTTGGGTCTCTTGTTTGTCAAACATTCAGACTGTGTGATACCAGAAAACCGTGTTGCTGCGTTCTTGATCCAGGATTCTTTGTACCCTCGCTTCTGGAACCGATCCTCCATGTCCTTGGCTTAAGTATTGTAGTCTTCATTTGAGCTGCAGATCCGTCTAATGCGGTTGAATTGAGAGATGGGAAGGTTCCTTTTGAGAGAGAGGGGATGGTATGAGTCACCATGCAGTAGGGAATTCCTGTCAGTAGGTTTTCTGTATAGGTTCGTTTTTAGGCCTTTATTTTCTTTTATAATTAGGATATCTAGGAAGTTCATTTCCTTTCCGCTTGCCTCCATTGTAAATTGTAAATGTCTATTTTGGGAATTCATAAATTTATGGAACTCATTAAGTGAGGCCTCTGAGCCTGACCAAATGAAAAAAATGTCATCCAGGTAGCGCTTCCAATTAGCAATGCATCCCATGAATGGATTTACCTCGTTGTTGAAGATGACATCTTGTTCGAAGAATCCCACATATAGGGAGGCAAAACTGGGGGACATCCTAGATCCCATGGCCACTCCACAGCTAACAGTGTGTCTCATTCCACTGAACCGCAGGAGACAGTGGAGACCGAAAACGCATCAACCAGTGACGACGCCAGCATATCTGTGGATAACACCGCATCCCCTACACCCATAAGAGCACCTACCCCATTCAGAGGTAAATCCACGTTCATTCCACCTAAATACAGAAACTCCTCTTTGGAGACTTACTGCCGTTTGGTGGAAAGAGATGTCTCCATTATTTTTAATAAGAGGAAAACCTATAAACTTTGTGACAATTTATCAAAAGAGCAACGTGATGAACTAACTTCTCTGAAAGAGGACAAGACACTAGTCACCCAGAGTGCAGACAAGGGAGGGGCGATTGTGGTTTTAAACAAAGATGCTTATGACAGGGAGATCTTGAGACAATTGGCTAATGAAAAATTCTATAAAAAATTGGAGAATAACCCCATTGTTGAGACCAAACAACGGATCCACAATGGGCTCAATAGCCTTTTGGAGGAAGGGATTATCACCAAACCTGAACATGCCTTCATGAAGGTGGATTTTCCCATTACTCCAGTCTTCTACACTCTCCCAAAAATACATAAAAAATTCACGGACATACCTCCGGGCAGACCGATTATCTCAGCTATTGGTTCACTAACAGAAAATATGTCAGCATTTGTAGACTATTTTCTGCAGCCATTAGTCACCAAGTTACCCTCGTATACCCGAGACTCGATGGAATTCATTAAAATGATAAAAGAAATCCCACAAATTCAGGAAACCGACCTTTTGGTGACTATGGACATCGAGTCTTTGTACACTAATGTCCCCTTTGAGGGAGGCCTACAGGCTGCTAAAGTGTTCTTAGATCAGAGATCTGATTGCAACCCTAGTACAGACTGTCTACTAGGACTAACCAAGGAAATACTCAAGTCAAATTTCTTCTTGTATGGCAATACTTTCTACCTACAGACCTCTGGAGTGGCCATGGGATCTAGGATGTCCCCCAGTTTTGCCTCCCTATATGTGGGATTCTTCGAACAAGATGTCATCTTCAACAACGAGGTAAATCCATTCATGGGATGCATTGCTAATTGGAAGCGCTACCTGGATGACATTTTTTTCATTTGGTCAGGCTCAGAGGCCTCACTTAATGAGTTCCATAAATTTATGAATTCCCAAAATAGACATTTACAATTTACAATGGAGGCAAGCGGAAAGGAAATGAACTTCCTAGATATCCTAATTATAAAAGAAAATAAAGGCCTAAAAACGAACCTATACAGAAAACCTACTGACAGGAATTCCCTACTGCATGGTGACTCATACCATCCCCTCTCTCTCAAAAGGAACCTTCCCATCTCTCAATTCAACCGCATTAGACGGATCTGCAGCTCAAATGAAGACTACAATACTCAAGCCAAGGACATGGAGGATCGGTTCCAGAAGCGAGGGTACAAAGAATCCTGGATCAAGAACGCAGCAACACGGTTTTCTGGTATCACACAGTCTGAATGTTTGACAAACAAGAGACCCAAACAAACTGAACACAGAGTGCTCTGTGCACTGGAATATTCACCAGTATCCAAAGACATAGAGAGAGCCATTAAAGAACATTGGTATATCATTGACACAGACCCTGTCCTTAAAAAGTGTTTACCAAATCCCCCCCGAGTGGTACACAAGAGGCCACCAAATTTACGTAATATGCTGGTAAGGGCAGAATTGCCCCCCCCAGCTCCCTCTCATTTCCTCAGTGAGATTCCATCAGGCAACTACCCCTGTGGCAGGTGCCAACAGTGTAATTTTACACGGAAATCTGACTCGTTTAATCACCCACATACGGGGAAAAAATATAACATAAGAGGGATTATCACATGCTCTACAGCTAATGTAATATATATGCTAAAATGCCCTTGTGGTCTCTCATATATTGGGAAGACTACTGAACACCGCAGCACTATTCGCAATAATGTTGTCACTAGCCCTGTGGCCACACACTTCAGTAAAGCTGGGCACAATGTATCTATGCTCAGATACATGGGTATTGAGCTGGTAAAGATTCCACGTAGAGGGGGAGACATTAACAATATGCTTCTAAAACGTGAACTATTTTGGATACACACTTTACAAACTTTAGCTCCAAAGGGTCTGAATGAGGACTATGATATCAGACCTTTTCTATGATAACAGCCTGGTGGGTCTCAGTGTTGTCATACCTGTTTCAATGGATAGGGGGTGCATTTAAACTTGGGTATGATCCCTGTATGTATCTCCACCACTTACCTGTGTAGTATCTCCTATGTTGGGTCCTGCTGGTTGTCTCTCAAAACAAGTGGTCTCTCCTGGTTGTGCTGGATATGTGTATGTAAAGGTTTTTTTGTCCCATGATTTATTTACTTGTACTGTAGACAAGAGGCGCCTCTTTAGGTAGCAGTATGATGGCTTTTGGCCTGAGTCCTTTTGTATATATGTATTGTTGAATCTTGGGTGAACAGGATGTTTTGTATTGTATTTTGTTTTATATATACAAATGTGTGTATGATGTACAAATACACTAACATACATGTACTATGGATGTGTCATTGATTAATGACACTGATGGGACTAATTGGCCGATGGGTCACAGGTGTGGGTGTTCTGCACTTATAAAACTGTTTGTAACACTTGTCTGTGAAGGTCTGAGGAAGAGCATACAGCTCGAAACGTTACCACAGTAAAACTCTATATTGGGAACTGCAAATTTGGTGTGCGGACTTTTTTCTTTTGTAATGTGTCTATGAAGTTAACATTAATCTAATAGACCACCAGGTGGGGTAATAATGTGCGAATTTGCCATCTCTGTGTATTTGTGGTTTCTTCCTGAAAGCTGAAAGCCTCTGAGTCAAAAGGTCTGATCGAAAAACACTGATTTAAAGACATAAAATCATCCCCTTTTACCACAGACTATACCCTGATCATCATGTTTTATGGTGGAAAAATCATGGTACCCCATCTTTAAGATAAAACTTGTTTTGTTCAACAGATGAAGTGTTTTGACATTTTCTTTGCTGTATGTGTGCAGTAACATTTGTCTGAAGGGAAGTTCAGTGAATAAATTAAGTTTCAATATGTAGGCTACTGATAGGAGTCAGTCAGTACACATACTTTGTATGTGGTCTTTATGGGGAGTGACTTTAACGTTGACACAGTGTAGACAAAATGTCCATGTTTGGTTGGAGTTGTTTGTTGTAGGCTACAGTATAATAAACTAGTAAGACGCCTCAGTGCGACATGCGACCCTTTAGGGCGTGGTCGCAACAATTCTTGGCCATCTTGCCAGTGATGTATATCGGACCAGTTACCATATGTTTTTCTTTTATAAATGCACCAAATACTGTTAATCCTTGGTGAGTCCCAAACATAACAAATCAACTCATGTCAGGCCTTCTAAATCCCAAAAACATTAGGTTTTGTCACAATTCTCAAAAATAGGTGCTATTATATCACAGATTGTTAATCATTACAGCAAACGAATGTCAAATTGTGAAGTTGTGTGAAAATGTATATGTTGTACTGTATGGGGGAGTTCAGATGTGCAGGGACTTGAAGGGTTCAACTATTGGCTAGTTTCTGTCTATTGTTGCCCCACCCACCCATTCTCTGATTGGACCATCAGACTCTCTGTGAGTATTTAGCAGGCCTCTCTTTATGTCTGGTGACACTTTAGTCTCTGCAAGTTGTTAAGGACTGAACTTGCTTCTCTTGGTTGGTGTATTTGTCACAGAAACTCAGAGAGCTAACTTGAGAAATGGCTTTACTACAAACACTGAAGTCCTTGGTCAATGAGAGACTATCTGCAGCTGCTGAAGAGATATTTGGGGCCATTGGACACATTGTAAGAGAGTACGAGGACGAGGCTTTCAGCTTGAAGCAAGAAATCAACCACAAAAGCAGACTTCTGGACATGGTTTTAAAACCATACATCAAATTATACAGAGCAGGTTGGTACAATAACTACAACACACTTGTTTTCATGTAAGTAAGTAAGTGTTCAATGTGTGAGACTGTTTTGTGGAGTTTTGTGGGGATTAGTTCTAGTTAATTTATATTAAACCCCCATGTGGTCTCTGGTCTGGGCACAAGAACCTTTCAATAGTTTTCTGTTTACATGTCAAAGCCTCTCAGAGCTTCTGACAGGGTTAGGGTTAGGGTCAACTAAAACACCCACATGAGTAATCTAAAACAACACGACCGGCTCATACAGAAGGAAAGCCGTTTTCATGTGATAAAAGCTTTAATTAAATGGGTGACTACCCAGGAGAAAGCATTTGGTTTAAGCTAGTTCACATAGACACATAAATGATCATTCAGTCTAAGCAGGAATGACTAAGAGCAGCAGAACAGTTTCTGTCCACATTTATCAGAATTTAACAAGTCATATTAGTCAGATTCTCCATTGGCTCCCATGTAAAATGACCCTGCCTCCATCTCCTTTGAAAACAATGCTATACTTCATCACAAAGCATGCAATATTTTCTGTACGGACATGTATGGTGGACAGACTGCAACCATTTTTCTTTAAGAAAGCAATCAATGAGTTCAGGTTTGTATTCATATTACACCAATGTCCTTATTATTCAAGTCCTTATTATTAAAGTGTTCATGCTATTCCTTCATTCCAGATCAGTGTGTGGAGTCCAGTCTGCAGGTAAAGATTAGTTCTCCAGCCAGGACTGTTTCTATTAAACAGGAACCTGAAGACCACCTTAAACAGGAACCCGAAGACCAACTTAAACAGGAACATGAAGACCACCTTAAACAGGAACATGAAGACCACCTGGATCTCTGTAAGTTTCCAGCACTCTGTCTTTGTATTGTGAAATGTGTATGGTGAAAGTGGGCCAGTACTGAGGGTGCTCACTAACCTGCTGTTACTTGTTATGCCAAATGATTGCTCCCCACACACATTTGTGACACTGGTTATCTATATGAATAGATACCTGCTTCCACCACAATGTAAAATTGAGGATATTAATCCGTTGATACTTTTTCCAGACACAGCTATGAACTGAGGTTCTGCTTTGGAGGCACAACATTCAAATGTTATGGAGTCTGATGAGTCATCATATATATTTTTCTTAGACTTCCTGCACGTCCCTGTGTGTAAAGAGTGGAGTTGCAGTCTGGTCCATGGGGAACCACAAGACACAACATGTGGGAGGACAGTGCAAGCTGTCCCAGGAACTGAAATCATCAAAACAAACTCAATCCATGAGGAGTCACACAGGGAAGAAAAGTTTTAGTTGTACAGAGTGTGGAAAAATGTTTAATCATAAGGCTCATCTGAAGAGGCACACAATGATCCGTCTTCACAAAGGTCATCTTAAAACACACATGCAGACTCATTCAGGGGAAAGGCCATTTTCTTGTGCAGTATGTGATAAAGGCTTTAATGAGATGGGTAATCTAAAAACACACATGATGACTCATATGGGAGAAAAGCCCTTTTCTTGTGCAGTTTGTGGTAAAGGTTGTCTTCATAAGGGGCATCTAAAAATACACATGAGGATTCATACAGGGGAAAAGCCCTTTTCTTGTACAATATGTGATAAAGGCTTTAATCAAATGGGTAATCTAAAAAGACACATGAAGACTCATGACGAATAAAAGCCTTTAGTTTAAATTAGTTCACACAGACACATAAATGATCATTCAGTCTAAGCCACAATTACATTGAAAGGGACACTAAAGCAGAGGAATCATATAATCTGACAATATCAACATGAATGAAAAAACAAACATTAATAGTTTCTTAATGTGATTTGTCAGTATTTAACAAGTCATATTCAATTATATTCATGATATAAGTATTATGTTCATTGATATGCATGTAAAATGAAGTAGCTGTTCACTGTGTGTTGGCATACATGTTGTTTGGATTGTTAGATTATCAGAGTAGATGCCAGAGTCAGTTGAAATCATCACTTAGTTTTGATTGAATACTTTATTAACAGTTTGCTAAGACATGTAGAGGGAAGTACAGTCCAATACAAGGTCAGCTTAAAACAACATATGGCTTGTTTCCATTTCCGTGGGGGGTTAATAGTTAGATGACATTCTACAGTGTTTTGTTTCTTTATAAAGTTGCTTTGCAAACTCAAAGAACCCTCTTTATACCTGTGGGGAAGCAATACTGATAATGTTTGTTTGATTAAATAAAGGGTACACCACTACACGTCCTCTGTGTGTGCATGCTTTATCATTACATAATGTTGTCAGAATATGAAATGCTAACCTGCCGACACTGGTGAATGCTAACCTGGTTGGAACAACAGGAGGTCTATCATTGCTCAGTCCACTACATTACCAAAGCAAGTGTCAAAATATAATTAATTGGTGAAAATGGGGAACAAATACGTATACATTAGGGGTGTAACAATACATTTTATTAGCGATTCGATACATATCACGATACATGGTTGACGATACGATACATGGACGATATTGGTTCATTCATGGCAATACGATACGATTCGATTCAATGATTTAAAATCGATATAGTAACTATTTAGCAAAGAAATTAAATCTGTGTAAAAGATGTGGATAGTGCAGATTTTTAAGGGAAACATGTATTATTATGGATATAAATAAGCAAACACAGTGATTATCTGGCAAATACATGGACATTGTATATTGACAAACCTGCACCTTGACATGAACCCAGAGATTACACGCATTTATCGATAGACAAGTGTAGTTATATGGAAAGGAAAAGTAATTAAACCCCTCCTTTTTATTTTTTTCTTCTTAAAAATGCTAAATATAATGCACACGTAGGTAGTATCGATACAATCGATTCTTTGCACTGCCGATTCGATACGATACAAAATAAAACGATACAATTCGATTTTAGCTGTTTTCATTTCGATATACTTCGATTTTCTAAGTTAAAAACGATATTTCGATACAGTTACTATATCGTTACACCCCTAGTATACATACACCCAGCATGACACAACAATTTGCAAATTGTTGTTTGGGTTGTTAGATTATCAGAGTAGATGCCAGAGTCAGTTGAAATCATCACTTAGTTTTGATTGATAGAATACTTAATAACTTTATTAACAGTTTGCAAAGACCTGTACAGGGAAGTACAGTACAATACAAGGTCAGCTAAAAAAAGCATATCAAGAATTCCATTGGGGGTCCTATAGTTGGATTCTATTCTACAGTGTTTTGTGTCTTCCCTCTTCATACCTGGGGGTAAACATGGATAATGTTTGTTTGATTAAAGAGGCTAAAGGTTTCACCACTACAGGTTTGCTTTACCATTACATAATGTTGTCAGAATATGAAATGCTAACCTGCCGACACTAGTGAATGCTAATATATATAGGAAACCACAAACAAACAAACCCGAAATGAGTAGTGTCCCTTCAGAGAGGCCCATTAGAGACACATTAGCACAAGAGGCTGTTGCTATACATATTAAAAGGGGCCCAACACATACATGTGATAATTACAGATTCAGTATGCTAAACTTTATCACACCTGAGATCCAGATTCAGTGTGCTAAACTCGATCACACCTGAGATGCTTTGTAATGTTTCTGAATGGTTCAGGGGCTGAGACTGAAAATGACTGAATGATGAAAGTCTTTAAAGAGGTGGTGCCATAGTTGTGTACTTTTCCTGTTTTGTTTGTGTCTATGAAGTTAACATTATTCTAATAGACCACCAGGTGGGGTAATAATGTGCAAATTTGCCATCTCTGTGTATTTGTGGTTTCTTCCTGGAAGCTGAAAGCCTCTGAGTCAAAAGGTCTGATCGAAAAACACTGATTTAAAGACATCATAAAATCATCCCCTTTTACCATAGACTATACCCTGATCATCATGTTTTATGGTGGAAAAATCATGGTACCCCATCTTTAAGATAAAACTTGTTTTGTTCAACAGATGAAGTGTTTTGACATTTTCTTTGCTGTATATGTGTGTGCAGTAACATTTGTCTGAAGGGAAGTTCAGTGAATAAATTAAGTTTCAATATGTAGGCTACTGATGGGAGTCAGTCAGTACACATACTTTGTATGTGGTCTTTATGTGGAGTGACTTTGACGTTGACACAGTGTAGACAAAATGTCCATGTTTGGTTGGAGTTGTTTGTTGTAGGCTACAGTATAATAAACTAGTTAGAAGCCTCAGTGCGACATGCAACCCTTTAGGGCGAGGTCGCAACAATTCTTGGCCATCTTGCCAGTGATGTATATCGGACCAGTTACCATATATTTTTCTTTTATAAATGCACCAAATACTGTTAATCCTTGGTGTGTCCCAAACATAACAAATCAACTCTGTCAGGCCTTATAAATCCCAAAAAGATTAATAGTATTTTCAAAATGTGTAATTCTATTGTATTAATAGAACTGACAAAATGAATAGGTTTTGTCACAATTCTAAAAAATATGTGCTATTATAGGCAACACAGATTGTTAATTATTACAGCAAACAAATGTTAAATTGTGAAGTCATGTCAACACGTGTGTGTTGTTCTGTATGGGGGAGTTCAGATGTGCAGGGACTTGAAGGGTTCAACTATTGACCAATATCTGTCTATTGTTGCCACCCTTCTCTGATTGGGCCATCAGACTCTCTGTGAGTATTTTGCAGGGCTCTGTTCATGATTGGTGACACTTTAGTCACTGCAAGTTGTTAAGGACTGAACTTGCTTCTCTTGGTTGGTGTATTTGTAACAGAAACTCAGAGAGCTACCTTTGAGAAATGGCTTTACTACAAACACTGAAGTCCTTGGTCAATGAGCGACTATCTGCAGCTGCTGAAGAGATATTTGGGGCCGTCGGACAAATTGTAACAGAGTATGAGGATGAAGCTTTCAGCTTGAAGCAAGAAATCGACCACAAAAGCAGACTACTGGACATGGTTTTAAAACCCTACATCAAATTGTACAGAGCAGGTTGGTACAATAACTTTAAAGCACATTTGTTTCAAGTAAGAAATGTATGTTATAAGAGTCAATAACATGTGGTTTAACTGTGTTCAATTAGTTAGACCATTGTTGTTTTAATATACATGATGGAATTTTGTGGGGATTAGTTCTAGATAATTTATAATACTTCTTCCCTTGTAGTTTTCTATTTACAAGTCAACAAGTCATCAGATTCTCCATTTGCTCCCATGTAAAATGTTGTGCGAAAGTTCATTTCTCTGTTTCCTGATCCTGCCGACCATCTCCTTTGAAAACAATGCAAGCTAGTTCGCTAGTAGGGTTTGGGATGCTTCATCACTCAAACATGCAATATTTTCTGTACAGACATACCAGCATTTAATGAAGGCAAGCAATGAGTTAAAATGTTTATTCATATTACACCATAGTCCTAATTATTCATGTCACAAAGTTTTCAAGTTTTCATGCTTTAATTTCTTCATTCCAGACCAGTGTGTGGAGGCCAGTCTGCAGGTGAAGATCAGTTCTCCAGCCAGGACTGTTTCTATTAAACAGGAACCTGAAGACCACCTTAAACAGGAACCTGAAGACCACCTGCATCTCAGTAAGTTTCAACCCTGTCTTTATTTCTGTTATTGGAGAAGGTAGGCTGCTAATGAGGGTGTAAAGATGAACCAATTTTTAAGTGCGGACTTTATTTTATTTTGTTGTTTGTGTGTATCTGCACCTGGGCATTGAAGGATGTGTGTGCTCCAATGTTTCAGTGAACTGAGGGAACACTGCAGTAAAGTCTCATTGTATCTTTTTCCTAGACTTCCTGCACGCCCCTGTGTGTAGAGAGGAGTGGAGCTCCAGTCTGGTTCAGGAGGAACAACAACCTCCACAGATTAAAGAAGAACAGGAGGAAGAGGCTGGTGGGTCAACATTGACGTTACTAGCAGTGAAAAGTGAAGGTGATGATGAAAACAGAGAGACAGCGCCTGTAGCCAGCACCTCAACTGAACACATGAAAACACAAGCTGATGTAGAGGACTGTGGAACATCACAACCAACTAGTGATGACCATCTTCTCTCTTCACACTGTTCTGAATCAGAAACTGAAGACAGTGATGAGTGGGAGGAGACCAGGGGAGATCAGTCAGCTTTAAACACACTGAAATCACACAAGACACAACATGTGGGAGGACAGTGCAAGCTGTCCCAGGACCTGAAATCATCAAAACAAACTCAATCCATGAGGAGTCATACAGGGAAGAAAAGTTTTAGTTGTACAGAGTGTGGCAAAATGTTTAATCGTAAGGCTCATCTGAAGAGTCACACAATGATCCATACAGGGGAATGGCCCCTTTCTTGTACAGTTTGTGGTAAAGGCTGTGTTAGCACAAGTCATCTAAAATCACACATGATGACTCATACAGGAGAAAAGCCCTATACTTGTACCGTATGTGGTAAAGGTTGGCCTACCACTAGTGATCTAAACAAACACATGAGGATTCATACTGGCGAAAAGCCCTTTTCGTGTACAGTCTGTGGTAAAAGCTTTGCTCATACAAGTACTCTAAAAACACACATGAAGACTCATACAGGGGAAAGCCTTTAGTTTAAGTTAGTTCACACAGACACATAGAGGATCATCATGACTCAATATAATAAACATTAATAGTTTCTTGGATTGGGTTTTGCTTTGCCTGCTCCAGAAAAGTTGAACAGTGTTTGTCCACATGTGTCATATTAATTGTGGTAAAGGCTGTGTTAGAGCAAGCAGTCTAAAAACACACATGAGGACTCTTACAAGCCCCTTTCTTGTACAGTATGTGGTAAAGGTTGTCTTCACATGGGTGATCTAAAAAAACATGAGGACTCATACAGGCTTGTACAGTATGTGATAAAAGCTTCAATCAAATGGGTAGGCTACTCT